>NC_057799.1:356087505-356268175 GCF_018294505.1 Triticum aestivum
GGCCTGCACATGAACTTCTCCAAGTGTTCTGCCGCCACTATCCAGTGCGGTGGCGAGGTGGCTGACGCGATCACCACTGAGCTCTCATGCGTCGTCTCTACTTTTCCCATTCCCTACCTTGGGCTGCCACTATCCATCCGCAAGTGCCATGCGTCAGCACTCCTGCCCTTGGTCGAGCGGCTTACCAAGAAGCTCGCTACCTGGAAAGCCTCCCTCCTCTCGCGTGGCGAGTTGCTGGCCTTGGTGCGCCATGTGCTCACAGCCATGCTGGTGCATCTCCTCCTCGCCATGGGATTGAATCCCTCCATCCTCAAGAAGATGACTACGATTATTTGAGACTTCCTCTGGCACGGACACAAAGATGCAAAGGTTGGGTGTTGCTTCGTCAGTTGGCCTAAGCAATCACGGACGCTCGAGCTTGGTGGACTCGTTGTGCGCGACATCCACCGCAATAGCATCGCCCTTCGTGCCCGATGGTTGTGGCTGCAAGCCACAGACCCGACCCGCCCATGGAGCTACCTGTAGCTTCCCCATGATGAGGAGGTTCAGTAATTCTTTCGGGCTTCCACATCCTGGACCATCGGCGATGGCAAGACCTGCCGCTTCTGGAGTTATCACTGGATCGAGGGATCGTCCATCAATGAGATCACCCCGACACTGATCCCTCTCGTCCCGCAGAGACGGCGGCGCATGCGGCTCGTCTCGAATGCTCTTCACAACAACCTCTGGATCTGCGATATCCATGGCTCCATGAGCACGGACGCTGTCGTTGAATACGTCGAACTATGGCGGCGAATCCAGAGCGCGCAACTGACCGCTGACCCTGACATGATAACTTGGAAGTGGACTGCCAACGACATCTATACTGCCGGCTCGGCCTACAAGGCCATGTACGCCTGATCGACGAGTTCCCCCTTTTGGTGCCTCATCTGGCGATGCTGGGCTCCTGCCAACGCCAAGTTCTTCCCCTGGCTCGCCTCCATGGATCCCTGCTAGACCGCCGAGCGGCATGCTCGTCATGGACTCGTGCATGATCCCTTCTGCAAATTCTGGTGCCAAGAGCTCGAGACCATTGATCACCTCCTAGTCCAGTGCGCTTTCTCTAGAATCACATGGCACAAAATCGTCTCTTGGTGCAGACTGCCAGCTTCACCACCAGCCGCCTTGACGAACTTGTACGTCTGGTAGTCCGCCACCGCCAATGCCACCCCATCCAGCCTTCGCAAAGGTGCAAACTCCCTCATTGCCCTAGTCGCCTGGTCCTTATGGAAGCACCGCAACGCCGCGGTTTTCGACAACATTCAGCCGTCAAGCAACGATCTACTACGCACTATCCGCGATGAGGCTCACCTGTGGGCCTGCGCCGGTGCCAGAGGCCTAGGACTAAATATCCCCGCAATGTAACTAACTTGTACCGAGGCTGAGCAACCTCTTCCCATGCTCACTTGCTCCCCATGGGACGCCTCCTAGCGCACATCCACTGGGAATGCTCTTTGTAACTCTCTCCTCAACCTATCAATGCAAAGATACGCAACAATGCGTATTCGCGAAAAAGAATTGTTCCATGGTAAACATGTCTGAGATAGCCGCGTGGACAACATAACACAACCAAGGACATGCTTATGAATCATGAACTGCGCATAACTTGGAGAGCCAGATGTCACCATAGCTTCAATTTCTAGGACGAACGAGCTCCAGAGCCTGTGTGGAGGTCGACGGCAATGACAACGTCAAGATGCAGCAAGTCATAGCCACACTATCCCTGCTCCACCGATGCACCACTTCGAGCCGCCGTTTTTGCAGCTACTCTGCCGTTGTCACAGCCGACAAGCCATCAGCCACCTTCTAGTCGCCACCAACCAACATAGGCTTGGACCTGACAGTCAATCGTCGGAGCCAACTACTGCAGGGAAGCACCGGCAGCATGGACGACTAACCCTAGGTTAAGAAACATCCATGGAGCCCGCATAGCCAAGAGGCCAAACTATGGCCACACCTACCTAGGAACATCGCCAAGCCGCTCCACCCCGGCCATGGTGCCGCCATAAGCCAGGGAGCCACCCCGGTCTCAACTTACCCGAGAGCCGACCATCGTCATCCCATAGACAACCACGCACCAGATGCCTCGCTGCCAATTGTCGAGCACCACAAGGTTTCGGACCAACCCATGGGAGAAAGACTCTGCCACCGCCGCACAAGCTTGTCTAGTGGTGGCTTCCGACGGTGACGAGAGGGACAATCGTGTTTGGTTGGCGGTAATTATAGCTAGGGAATGGGAATTGAAGGGGCACGAGACTTCAAATCTTTTATTTGTTTCAGGGGATTGGGAATTCATAAGCGAATAGGTACGGGACTTGAGACTCCAACTCTCACTGTTTTATTAATAGGGGATGGGGTGGGAGCTGAAACGGAATTGTTTTAGTGAGCCAATCTTAACCCTTCATCGTAACTTACATTAACTTTCCTTGTCTAGTCCATTGTCAGTTTATACGAACCAAACAAAGGAATACGATTTCTTCTTAAATTCTCACATATAATTTCTATTATGTGCCAAAAATAGGATTGGGAATAAAATGACTCATCCTAGGTCTAATCTCAATACAACTTCCTACTCTAAACTCTCATTCCCTTTCCCAAATATTACCAAACGCGCTGAGGCGCGGATGAAGGGAGCTAGTAGCAGTGGCGGCGATCGCCGCCCTTATCGCCATGGTGAAGCAACGAGGGCATGTATCATGTTTCGCTAAGAAATCCACTATTTGATTGGTGGGTAAATTGGAGTCGAAAAATTAATTAGCTCACTCGATCGAGCTGTGATATTGTAACCCCGGCAGTTGAGCCACTACACATACAATGGGACAACACATGGAGAACGCTTAATTTTGTTTGTTTGTTAGATGCATAAGATATTACAAGTTTGGTGGAAAGCTACCATGTCACTCGTACCCAGTCGTCGAGGTTCACCGTGCCTTTCGCCGACGCCGACGTCGGCCTGCCTCATTCCTTGTTGAAGGAAATATGCCCTAGAGGCAATAATAAAGTTGTTATTTTATATTTCCTTATTCATGATAAAGGTTTATTATTCATGCTAGAATTGTATTGATCGGAAACTTAAATACATGTGTGAATACATAAACAAATACCGTGTCCCTAGTGAGTCTCTACTAGACTAGCTCGTTGATCAAAGATGGTTAAGTTTTCCTAACCATAGACATGTGTTGTCATTTGATAATGGGATCACATCATTAGGAGAATGATGTGATGGACAAGACCCATCCATTATCTTAACATAATGATCGTTCAGTTTTTATCTATTGCTTTCTTCATGTCAAATACGTATTCCTTCGACTATGCAATTATGCAACTCCCGGATACCGGAGGAATACCATATGTGCTATCAAACGTCACAACGTAACTGGGTGATCATACAGATGCTCTACAAGTATCTCTGAAGGTGTTTGTTGAGTTGGCATAGGTGAAGTTTAGGATTTGTCACTCAGAGTATCGGAGAGGTATCTTTGGGCCCTCTCGGTAATACACATTATAAGCTTGCAAGCAAATGACTAAGGAGTTAGCCACAATGTGATGTATTAGGGAACGAGTAAAGAGACTTGCCGGTAACGAGATTGAACTAGGTATGAAGATATCGACGATCGAATCTCGGGTAAGTAACATACCGATGGACAAAGGGAATTACGTATGTTGTCATAACGGTTCGACCGATAAAGATCTTCGTAGAATATGTAGGAGCCAATTGATACGTCTCCAACGTATCTATAATTTTTGGTTGTTCCATGCTATTATATTTATCTGTTTTGGATGTTAATGGGCTTTATTATGCACTTTTATATTATTTTTGGGACTAACCTACTAACCGAAGGCCCAGTGCAAATTGCTGTTTTTTTTGCCTATTTTAGTGTTTAGCAGAAAAGGAATATCAAACGGACTCCAAACGGAATGAAACCTTTGCGAGGACAGCTTTTGGAACAAATGCAATCCAGGAGACTTGGAGTGGACGTAAAGGAAGCCACGAGGTGGCCACGAGATAGGAGGGTGCGCCCCCACCCTCGTGGGCCCCTCGCAGCTCCACCGACCTACTTCTTTCGCCTATATATACTCATATACCCTGAAAACATCCAGGAGCACCACGAAACCCTATTTCCACCGCCGCAACCTTCTGTACCCGTGAGATCCCATCTTGGGGCCTTTTCCGACGCTCTGCCGGAGGGGGAATCGATCACGGAGGGCTTCTACATCAACACCATACCTTCTCCGATGATGTGTGAGTAGTTTACCACAGACCTTCGGGTCCATAGTTATTAGCTAGATGGCTTCTTCTCTCTCTTTGGATCTCAATACAAAGTTCTCCTCGATATTCTTCGAGATCTATTCGATGTAGTACTTTTTGCGGTGTGTTTGTCGAGATCCGATGAATTGTGGGTTTATGATCAAGATTATCTATGAACAATATTTGATTCTTCTCTGAATTCTTACATGCATGATTTGATATCTTGGCAAGTCTCTTCGAATTATCAGTTTGGTTTGGCCTACTAGATTGATCTTTCTTGCAATGGGAGAAGTGCTTAGCTTTGGGTTCAATCTTGCGGTGTCCTTTCCCATTGACAGCAGGGGCAACAAGGCACGTATTGTATTGTTGCCATCGAAGATAAAAAGATGGGGTTTATATCATATTGCTTGAGTTTATTCCTCTACATCATGTCATCTTGCCTAATGCGTTACTCTGTTCTTATGAACTTAATACTCTAGATGCATGCTGGATATCGGTCGATGCGTGAAGTAATAGTAGTAGATGCAGAATCGTTTCGGTCTACTTGACACGGACGTGATGCCTATGTACATGATCATGCCTAGATATTCTCATAACTATGCGCTTTTCTATCAATTGTTCGACAATAATTTGTTCACCCACCGTAGAATTTTCTATCTTGAGAGAAGCCACTAGTGAAACCTATGGCCCCCGGGTCTATCTTCCATCATATTAATCTCCCATCAACTAGCTATTTCTGTTGCCTTTTATTTTGCAAACTTTTATTTTCCAATCTATACAACAAAAATACCAAAAATATTTATCTTATTATCTTTATCAGATCTCACTTTTGCAAGTGGCCGTGAAGGGATTGACAACCCCTTTATCACGTTGGTTGCAAGGTTCTTATTTGTTTGTGCAGGTATTAGGGACTTGCGTGTAGTCTCCTACTGGATTGATACCTTGGTTCTCAAAAACTGAGGGAAATACTTACGCTACTTTGCTGCATCACCCTTTCCTCTTCAAGGGAAAACCAACGCATGCTCAAGAGGTAGCACCAATATGGGCATCCAAGTTCCACTATATGTTAATTATTATCAATGGCACACCGAAAGATCTACTAGTAAAAAGGTTCATGCGATTGAAGAAATTAATGTTTTGAGTGGAATGATGGATGAACTTACGAAATTGTTTGCCAATAAGAGTGTTTCTTCTGATCCTAATGATATGCCTTTGTCCACTTTGATTGAGAATAATAATGGATCTATGGATGTGAATTTTGTTGGTAGGAACAATTTTGGTAACAACACATATAGAGGAAACCTTAATTCTAGGCCGTTCCCTAGTAATTTCTCTAATAATTATGGTAATTCCTACAACAACTCTTATGAAAATTTTAATAAGATGCTCTCTGATTTTGAGACTAGTGTTAAATAATTTATGATTTCGCAAAAGAATTTCAATGCTTTGCTTGAAGAAAAATTGCCTAAAATTGATGAGTTGGCTAGGAACATGGACAGAATTTCTCAATGTTGATTCCTTGAAACTTAGATCTATTCCATCTAAGCATGATATCAATGAGTCTCTCAAATCCATGAGAATTTCCATTGACGAGTGCGAAGAAAGAACCGCTAGGATGCGTGCTAAAAAGGATTGCTTTGTGAAAGCGTGTTCTTCTAGTTTTCATGATAATAAGGATGAAGATCTAAAAGTGATTGATGTGTCCACTATTAAATCTTTGTTTTCTAATATGAATCTTGATAAATATGGGACTGGAGATGAGTCAACTTTACTTAAAAGGCGTCCCAATGATTCGGAGTTTTTAGATCTTGATGCAAAAATTGGTAAAAGTGGGATGGAAGAGGTCAAAACTTTACATAGCAATGAACCCACTATTATGGGTTTCAAGGAATTTAATTATGATAATTGTTCTTTGATAGATAGTATTTCCTTGTTGCAATCCGTGCTAAATTCTCCTTAAGCCTATAGTCAAAATAAAGCTTTTACCAAACATATCGTTGATGCTTTAATGCAATCTTATAAAGAAAAACTTGAATTAGAAGTCTCTATCCCTAGAAAACTTTATGATGAGTGGGAACTTACTATTAAAATTAAGATTAAAGATCATGAATGCTATGCTTTGTGTGATTTGGGTGCTAGTGTCTCCACGATTCCAAAAACTTTGTGTGATGTGCTAGGTTTCCGTGAATTTGATGATTGTTCTTTAAACTTGCATCTTGCGGATTCCACCATTAAGAAACCTATGGGAAGGATTAATGATGTTCTTATTGTTGCAAATAGGAATTATGTGCCCGTAGATTTCATTGTTCTAGATATAGATTGCAATCCTACATGTCCTATTATTCTTGGTAGACCTTTCCTTAGAACGATTGGTGCAATTATTGATATGAAAGAAAAAAATATTAGATTCCAATTTCCGTTAAGGAAGGGCATGGAACACTTTCCTAGGAAGAAAATTAAATTACCTTATGAATCTATTATGAGAGCCACTTATGGATTGCATACTAAAGATGACAATACCTAGATCTATTCTTGTTTTTATGCCTAGCTAGGGGCGTTAAACGATAGCGCTTGTTGGGAGGCAACCCAATTTTATTTTTGTTCCTTACTTTTTGTTCCTGTTTAGTAATGAATAATTCATCTAGCCTCTGATTAGATGTGGTTTTATGTTTTAATTAGTGTTTGTGCCAAGTAAAACCTATAGGATCTTCTTGAGTGATAATTATTTGATCTTGCTGAAAAAGACAAAAACTTTCTGCTCACGAGAACAATTGTTAAAAATCACCAGAAAGTGATAAAATACGGATTCCAATTGAAGTAGATCAATAATCAAATTATCTAGGTCGTCCTATTTTGGTATAATTTTCTGAGTTACCGAAGTTTGCGTTTGATACAGATTACTACAGACTGTTCTGTTTTTGACAGATTTTGTTTTTCGTGTGTTGTTTGCGTATTTTGATGAATCTATGGCTAGTATCGGGGGGTATGAACCATAGAGAAGTTGGAATACAGTAGGTTTAAGACCAATATAAATAAAGAATAAGTTCATTACAGTACCTTAATGTGGTGGTTTGTTTTCTTACACTAACGGAGCTCATGAGATTTTCTGTTGAGGTTTATGTTGTGAAGTTTTCAAGTTTTGGGTAAAGATTTGATGGATTATGGAATAAGGAGTGGCAAGAGCCTAAGCTTGGGGATGCCCAAGGAAACCCAAGTTAAAATTCAAGGACAACCAAAAGCCTAAGCTTGGGGATGCCCCGGAAGGCATCCACTCTTTCGTCTTCGTCTATCGGTAACTTTACTTGATGCTATATTTTGATTCACCACATGATATGTGTTTAGCTTGGAGCGTCTTGTATGATTTGAGTCTTTTCTTTTTAGTTTACCACAATCATCCTTGCTATACACACCTTTTGGAGAGACACACATGAATCGGAATTTATTAGAATACTCTATGTGCTTCACTTATATCTTTTGAGCTAGATAATTTTGCTCTAGTGCTTCGCTTATATCTTTTAGAGCACGGTGGTGGTTTTTATTTTACAGAAATTATTGATCTCTCATGCTTCAGTTATAATATTTTGAGAGTCCTTTAGAACAGCATGGTAATTTTCTTTGGCTATAAAATTAGTCCTAATATGATAGGCATCCAATATGGGTATAATAAAAGCTTTCATATAAAGCGCATTGAATACTATGAGAAGTTTGATACTTGATGATTGTTTTGAGATATGAAGATGGTGATATTAAAGTTGAAATAGTTGAGTAATTGTGAATTTGAGAAATACTTTTGTTGAAGTTTGCAAGTCCCGTAGCATGCATGTATGGTAACCGTTGTGCGACAAATTTGAAACATGAGGTGTTTTTTGATTGTCATCCTTATGAGTGGTGGTCGGGGACGAGCGATGGTCTTTTCCTACCAATCTATCCCCCTAGGAGCATGCGCGTAATGCTTGGTTTTTGATGACTTGTAGATTTTTGCAATAAGTATGTGATTTCTTTATGACTAATGTTGAGTCCATGGATTATACGCACTCTCACCTTTCCATCATTGCTAGCCTCTTCGGTACCGTGCATTGCCCTTTCTCGCCTTGAGAGTTGGTGCAAACTTCGCCGGTGCATCCAAACCCCGTGATATGATACGCTCTATCACACATAAACCTCCTTATATCTTCCTCAAAATAGCCACCATACCTACCTATTATGGTATTTCTATAGCCATTCCGAGATATATTGCCATGCAACTTTCCACCGTTTCATTTATTATGACACGCTTCATCATTGTCATATTGCCTTGCATGATCATGTAGTTGACATCGTATTTGTGGCAAAGCCACCATGCATAATTTATCATACATGTCACTCTTGATTCATTGCCCATCCCGGTACACCGCCGGAGGCACTCATATAGAGTCATATTTTGTTCGAGTATCGAGTTGTAAATAAATAGAAGTGTGATGATCATCATTAATAGAGAATTGTCCCATAAAAAAAGAAAGGCCAAAAAAAAGGAAGGCCAAATAAAAAAAATTAAAAAAAGGCCAAAAAAGGCCCAAAAAAAAGAAAAATAATAAAAGGGACAATGCTACTATCCTTTTTCCACACTTGTGCTTCAAAGTAGCACCATGATCCTTATGATAGAGAGTATCTTATTTTGTCACTTTCATATAATAGTGGGAATTTTTCATTATAGAACTTGGCTTGTATATTCCAACAATGGGCTTCCTCAAATGTCCTAGGTCTTCGTGAGCAAGCAAGTTGGATGCACACCCACTTAGTTTCTTTTGTTGAGCTTTCATACATTTATAGCTCTAGTGCATCCATTGCTTGGCAATCCCTACTCCTTGCATTGACATCAATTGATGGGCATCTCCCTAGCCCGTTGATTAGCCGCGTCAATGTGAGACTTTCTCCTTTTTTGTCTTGTCCACACAACCCCCATCATTATATTCTATTCCACCCATAGTGCTATGTCCATGGCTCACACTCATGTATTGAGTGAAAGTTGAAAAAGTTTGAGAAATACTAAAGTATGAAACAAGTGCTTGGCCTGTCATCGGGGTTGTGCATGATGAGAGCATTTTTGTGTGACGAAAATGAAGCATGGCCAAATTATATGATTTTGTAGGGATAAGCTTTCTTTGGCTATGTTATTTTGAGAAGACATAATTGCTTAGGTAGTATGCTTGAAGTATTGTTATTTTTATGTCAATATTAAACTTTTATCTTGAATCTTTCGGATCTGAACATTCATGCCACAATAAAGAAAATTACATAGAAAATTATGTTAGGTAGCATTCCACATAAAAAATTCTGTTTTTATCATTTACCTACTCGAGGACGAGCAGGAATTAAGCTTGGGGATGCTTGATACGTCTCCAACGTATCTATAATTTTTCATTGTTCCATGCTATTATATTATCTGTTTTGGATGTTTAATGGGATTTATTATGCACTTTTATATTATTTTTGGGACTAACGTACTAACCGAAGGCCCTGTGCAAATTGCTGTTTTTTTGCCTATTTCAGTGTTTTGCTCAAAAGGAATATCAAACGGAATCCAAACGGAATGAAACCTTCGCGAGGATCGTTTTTGGAACAAACACAATCCAGGAGACTTGGAGTGGACGTAAAGGAAGCCACGAGGTGGCCATGAGATAGGAGGGCGCGCCCCCTACCCTTGTGGGCCCCTCGCAGCTCCACCGACCTACTTCTTTCGCCTATATATACTCATATACCCTGAAAACATCCAGGAGCACCACGAAACCCTATTTCCACTGCCGCAACCTTCTGTACCCGTGAGATCCCATCTTGGGGCCTTTTCCGGCGCTCTGCCGGAGGGGGAATCGATCACGGAGGGCTTCTACATCAACACCATAGCCTCTCTGATGATGTGTGAGTAGTTTACCACAGACCTTCGGGTCCATAGTTATTTGCTAGATGGCTTCTTCTCTCTCTTTGGATCTCAATACAAAGTTCTCCTCGATCTTCTTGGAGATCTATTCGATGTAATACTTTTTGCGGTGTGTTTGTCGAGATCCGATGAATTGTGGGTTTATGATCAAGATTATCTATGAACAATATTTGATTCTTCTCTGAATTCTTATCACTTAAAAAAAATACACTTCTGTGATGATACGTGTTTGTCATAGTAGGTCGCGTTTTTTGTCATGCATGTACATCCATGACGATTTTATGACAGAATCAAGATAGTCATACCTGTGCTGTCGTAGAAGTGTTCCATGACATTACCAAAATTATCATCACGGAAGTGTCCACTTCCATGACGATAAATCGCGCGTCACAGAAGTGCTTTCGTCAAGGGTGACCGACACGTGGCATCCACCGTAACGGAACGCCGTTAAGCTATCGGGTCGGGTTTTGGATCCGATAACCTGTTAACAGCTCCGACCAATGGGAAATTTCCACGTGTAAAATTCTTATTGGCCGGACGAAACACGTGTCAGCTCGTCAGTGGGTCAGATAGGCGCCTATGATATGTCGACACGTGCCACGGCCCACCACTGGCCCATTTAGCTTACAAAGCCGGCCCGTTTGACTTGGTCAAAAGTTAACGGGCTGGCCCATGAAAAGCCTGTTAACGGTCTCTTCGCGAATAGGCCATTTTACGGTCCGTTAACTGACGGCCCGTTAGGCCCTAAAGGAAATCGGCCCAACAACGTCATGTGGGCCGTCGAATATAACACCAACCCATTTCACTTTCGGCCCATGTATGGCCCACGACGTCTTTCGGCCCATATGAGGCCTTTGTATCTTTCGGCCCTTTACAGGCCCACGGTGACTCTAGCCCATAATGAACAGTAATTTTCTTTATACCCGTTAATGGCCCGTGATTTACATGGGCCGTTTCCAGCCCGTGTTAGCTTTCGGCCTATTGACGGCCCATACGTTCTTGGGCTCCTTTTCGGCCCTCGATTACTTCCGGCCCGTTACTGACCTGTTCCCCTAATGGGCTAAATTCGGCCCATGGCAAGAGTCGGCCCGTTACTGGCCTGTTCCCCTAATGGGCTAAATTCGGCCCATGGTAAGAGTCGGCCCGTTACTGGCCTGTTACCCTAATGGGCCAAATTCGGCCCATGGCAAGAGTCGGCCCGTTTCTGGCCTGTTAACCCGTTGCGCCATTTCCAGCCCGTCCTATATTCTGGCCCATTAACGACCCGTTATGCCTGTGACAGAATTAAGCCTTTGCTGTCCTACGGCCTGTTAACGGCCTGTTACCGTGCTGGGCCGATACCAATTACGCCCGATTATGTCCCATGTAGACCCATTTATTGGACGGCCCGAGGCCCACCGATTATAGGCCCATTTATCGACGGCCCGTAGGAGACCCATGGATCCTACGGCCCGTATATGGCCCATGGTAGTTGCGGCTACTAGCAAACCAGGGAAAAAGAAGACTAGGAAATAAATAAGGCCGAAACTAACGCTAGGCTATTAAGGCGATTGCACAGATTACATCCACTCGGCATCAAAGATCGCCACCAGTGCAAATATAGGGAACACCCTACACTATACAAAAATGGCTTGCTTTTTTCTTCAGCAGGTGGCTGCACGTTAAGAATAAATTTTGTATCGCACCAAAAAAAATTACAACTATATAACAAAAGAAAGGTTGGCATAAAACTTAACAGTCTAGCAGATAAATGCACCACCAGAAGTTCATTTGACCTGACTGTTACGTTTTCATGTTGTATTGTCCGATGGAGCACCATAACCCTCGCCTTCATTTCCCCTAGGCTCTTGAACAACATAGCAAATGTCTGATAGTCTGGTTTCAAAACCATGCATATCTTGACGACATTGAGCAATGTTTCTCCTTGTTTCACAAAGGGTCTCTGTTAGGGAATGGACTTGTGTCTGGAGCGCAGATACAACATTGCTTTGAGCTTGCATATCTTGATCATGAGGCAGTTTGGACGATATTGCCTTAACAACCAACCCAGTATTACGCAGGAACGTGCTTTTGGCACTGTTAGTGGACAGGTACTGACCCACTGCAGCAAGAGCTGACATTGCGGTTATAGTTGCCTCGCCACCTTCAGAAGGTGGCGGTTCCACCATTTTTTCCATAGCTCGCTGAAAAGTTGAGGTTTTACATTAGTAGTACCAGAACAGAAGATATTAAGGAGGCAGCAAAACCAAACAAAATAGCTTTGGTCTATATACAGAACTTATTCTGGTGAACCCATGTAAAATATTAGTTGTATTTTATTGCAAAGTACATAATAAAACCAGGTTCCAAACATATCACCATGTACCATCGCTAATGTATTGTCTATTTCTTCACATTGTATTGAGGGCTAAGGATAAAGAGACGAAGTTTATAATACGGTAAGCATAGTATGACATCATTCATATCACAAAACAACTGAGAACAGACGAACAGGCAATTGTAACGTTGTGTGGGCAAGTCCAGCACGGAACTAGCTTACGGGTCAAGATCAAAGGAACATCACTCCTCTCTTTTAAACCTTGTAAGGTGCAATGATACGCTAAGACAATTGTGTATAAAATTGAAAAGAGTAATAGACATTGGCTGCAAACCATGCAGTTCAAGGCACAAGTCAAAGTAAGTAGTAGTTAAAAGGCATGACGATTAAGGACTTACAACAGCGGCTTTGATTGGTGTAGTCATGCCCTTCTTCTTGCTGGTGTGACAGTCCTTGAAGATTTCCACAACATTTGGTTCAGGTACTTTTTGGTCCTTGCGGGCTTTCCTCTGCATTTCGAACAAGTCAATATAGATCTGATAATATGGTACAGCGAAAAGAGTGAAACAACAGCTAATTACAAGAGCCTCGCAGTGTGCAATATAGCTACAAGATCCTGTCGTCTGTTGGAATTTCACTTTCGTACGGTTGGTCATATTCTTTGAATAGTTCACCTACAAGAAGATAGATTTGTGTGGCACATGCATAAATAGGACTTCAACATGTGATCTGATCACATATATATAATGTACCTGATACTTCGGATCAGACCAGTGTTTAACAAGGCCCCTCCAGTCTTCATCCGATATATTTTCCACTGGAGATGTTTGGGAAAGTTCACTGTTAGCCTTGCCTTCAAAGTGAGTTTTCCTCAAGTTATACCGATACTGTCGCAGAGCAGACTTGAAAACATGGGTGCAAGCTTGTCTGGTTGCATCATCTTGACTATCCAACTTGAACCTCATCTGTTGAAAATTATGGGAGTCTCATTATCAGCAACCTAGAAAGTATGGGACAGAGCAAGACAATATTACTAGTTTCCATACATAACCATACTTACAGATAAATGGTCGAGGAAGGTGTTGAACTGGGTTTTGTCTTTGTCATTCCTGTACTGAATCCATGTTGGGAGGATACGTACATGACACCTAACGGCAACCTCTGCCTCTGATACTAACTTGGCTGACTCTGTAGCATCACGTGGCCTTTTCAAACCTGCCTCAAAACGGATCTCCATTCTTCCTCCTCTAGATTTAGTTAACCTATCGAGCATTATCCCTGATGTTTGTTTCCTCTTGCACCTAGGTGCTAGTCCAACAACGAACATAGGAAGTGTTAGTGTACATCAAACTGTGAGACTACATATAAAGAAGCATGCAACTGTAACTTGACACCAGCAACTACCTTCTTGCTGTTGAAGCTCACAAGGTTCATCTGATATTGCCAACTCGTTTTGTGTCAAGAGTGCTTGGGAAGTAGTGTCAGGTGGCAAGGGAGCTTGGGAACGTGCTGCTAGCTCAGTTGACGCACGAGTAAGTCGTGCAGCTGGTAGTACTGTGGTAGGTGTTTCAAGAACTAGGGCTGTCTCTGCTTGTTTGGTGGCAGCTATTTGTTTCTGCTTGGCTTTTTTTGCAACTCGTGTAGCATGGGATGTCGTGTTTGTAGAATTTTCCGCTGGACTTTGACCTTCTATTGCACCATCAGTACCAGCAGAATCTGCAGGATTCATCCGCTTCTCATTCCCTGCCATTCTGTGTTTCTTCCTCTTTCTCTGTGCCATGTTAAGTCAAGCCGACAAGAAAAACGAATAACAATTTAGTTCTTCAGAACAAATTGATGCGTGATGCAGACAAACTGAACGTTGATGTTAGACAACCACATGATAGGAGGATGTAATATGTATGAAAAATAGGACGGAAGAGATAACCAGAACTATGATGTGTAAACTAAGAAGAAGACATTTCACCAAATTAGAAGCAATGCAATGGAAGGTAGACACCATATGAAAGATGCTACAAATATCGCTCTGCCAAGTTAACAGTGTCTCATCATAAATGGCGTTTAAACAAATGTGAAGCAGTACAAGAAATAAATCATATGCAAGATGCAAACAACATCACACTACCATGTTAGAGGTCTCTCGTCATTAGTGCCATTGCATATTCACAGCTTATGATGTGTAAACTAAGGAGAAGGCATTTCAACAAATTAGAAGCAATGAAAGCTAGACACCATATGAAAGATGCAACGAATATCACTCTACCAAGATAAAACTGTCTCGTCATAAGTGCCATTTCAACAAATTAGTAGTACAAGCTAGAAAAGAATGTGAGATGTAACCTATATCAAACTCCGAAGTCAAACGTGTCTTATGATAAGTGATTGTTGCAGGTTACACAACAGTAGTAATTTGATGTAAGAACATGGTGTGATAGACAGATATTGTATGTTCTAGAAACAGGAACACGTGTCTTATTCAAGTATAATGTGTAAAGTAAGCAGATGGAATTCAACAAAATTAGAAGCAATACAAGCTAGACATCACACATAACATGCAACCACATATAACAGTGCCAAGTTAGAGGGAGCACCGGTGATGCTGCACTAGGGGAGACGTGCTCATCATAAACACAGCTTTGTTGAGTGTCTATGCATGTGTTGTCTTGGAAATCATCTTGGGGGTGTGGAGGAGTAGAAACTGTAGAGGCCCTCCGTTCGGAAGGAGCACCTTTATCCGCTGCCTTGCTAACTTCCTTCCGCTTTATTGATTTTGAATTGTCAAGTAAAACCGACAAGAAAAAGCAATAAAATTCTCTCTTCAGAACTCATTCATGCATGATACTGACGATCACTACTTTGATGTAAGGCAAACACATGATACCAGGATGGAATATGTACGAAAAATAGGACGTCATGGCATGTTCGCAACTGTTTGTGTAAACTAAGCAGAAACCATTCCAGCAAATAAGAAGCAATGCAAGCTAGACACTACATGAAAGATGCAACCAATATGACTCTGCCAAGTTAAAAGCGTCCCATCATAATGGAATTTCAACAAATTAGAAGCAGCGCATGCTATAAATCATATGAAAGATGCAACTAATATCGCACTGCATATACTAAAGGTGTCTCGTCATGTTGATTGATGCGGGATACAAAAAAAACAATAGTTTTATGTAAGGACATGCTTAATAGACAGATGTACTATGTACTAAATACAAGAAGGCATGTCACATTAACAGGTATAATGTATAAGCTAAGCAGATTAGCACATGCAGTTTAACCAGATTGGAAGAATTACAATCTAGACACCATATGCAACATGCAACCACATATCACGCTGCCAAGTAAGAGCAAGCACCTGCGATGCTAGTGTAGGGGAAATGCTGTAATCAACTACAGAGCTATGTTCACTATCTTCATCTAGGATTTCTGTTTCTTGAGAATCATGTCGGGAGGCTGACGCTGCATTCTTTAAATGAGGAGTAGTCCCCTTGACTGCCTACCTCGTCATAAGTGATTGATGAGGGATACACAAGAACATTAGTTTGATGTAAGAACATGGTTAATACACAGATGTACTAGTATGTACCAAAAACAGAAAGGTATCTCATATTCAAAGGTATAATGTGTAAGCTAAGCAGATGCAATTTAACCAAATTGGAAGCAATACAAGCTAGACATCCGGCTGGAGTGGTGAGCATGATCATCTAGGACCTAAGAGCCTGGTGGGAGGCGGGCTGCTTCGCCACCATCGCAGCTTTTTAGTTGGCTTCCAGGTGATGCCTATCTTTGCTGGGCTTGTCACTGGCTCGGCCAGTGCCCTGACTAGCTATTTGTCTTCTGGTGCTCACGGGATGGTGGTTCATGTTAAAAAAATATCTTTCCTTATCTTACCGACTTCGGCCTTTCGAATACAAGCTAGACACCATATGGAACATGCAACCACATATGACACCGCGAAGTTAAAGCAAGCACCTGGGATGGTGGTTCATTGCGAGCGAGGTCATCAACTCCAGAGCTACGTTTACCGTCTCCATCTGCTGACACTTCACCCTTTATAGCGCTGTAACGTGTCTTGCCTACCCGCATACGAAGCTGGAGCAACTTCTCTCTTTTCTTTTTGGCTTCTCTCATGGCAGCAGAGTCTGAAATACCCTTGCATAAAAACACAATAGTGAGAGTAAGGGTGAAGTGTGTGCAGAACTAGTGCACTGTAAAAGTAGCAGATAGCAGGTGGCTGAAAAATAACTGACAGGAGACATATGATAGCTCTACAAAATTGCATGGCAAATAAAATTAGATTCTACTCCGTATGATTTTGTAATATATGAGCACAGGAAATGCAGGTACTCCTCCAGCACACCACCACATGTGGTCATATCTAAGATAATAGTCGACTGAAAATAAATAGGTCAGTCAATTTTTTAATGAACCGTTCGATCTATAAGGAACGGGCAGATGGCCTTCGTCTACCTCCCGCCAGTCACTGTTGACGATCTTTTTCGAACCGCCAGCGACCACCGGCCCAGACCCCTGCCTCCGCCGCCCCGCCCTCCCATCGACCTCACACCATCGCCGTGCTTGGCAGCGCCCCCAGGCCATCCCTTTAATCCCGACCGACCTCTAGATCGGGCGCCAATAGCTCTAGGCCGCACACGCCCCTAAGATAAACACCAAGGCGCTGCTTCCCCGGCGTAATAGGCGTACTAGCGCCTGTTACGCCGGGGAATGCTTCCGTTAATTGGGAATCAACTGGCCAAAAATTGAAATTCAGGGGGGCGACGGACCTCTAGCTAAGGTGAAATAGTATATGAGGAGAAACCTTGTGCATCGCGAGTTACTAGGAACATCTAGTATCAAGAAGAAGCGGTCAACTAGTGTCTTCTGTGGGATGAATACCGTGCAAGCAGAGACGTAAGATTTGCACGAATAAGGGAAAAGGAGTACCTTTTTCGGTTGCCGGTGTGGTCACCTCCACATGTCGCGCCGATCTTCTTCTTTTTACCGGGGAAACCGATGTTCTGGAGGGTGCAGGCTTGGACGAACCCATGGCCAAATTGTTGACTGTGTTGCCGTGGCCGTATGTTGGCGGAGGGGAAGCAGATCCGAGGCGGCGAAGGACGGCGTAGCAGGAACAGCTCCAGTGCGGTGGAGGGTGGCAAAGTTGGAGCGGCAGCGGTGAGGCGCAGGACGGTGTGGTTGAACTGGCTCGGGTACGGACGGCTCGGCCTCGGCTTCAACTACTAGCCGTGGAGGGCATTGCGGTTGAGGTTGCGGTGGACGACGACGTCGGGGTATCGGCTCCGGCGTGATGGAGGAGGGCGGAGGTTGATGGGTGGGATGGGGTGGCGGACGGAGGACGCCGAGGTTTCGCGGCTGGTGGAGAGGTAGTTTTGGCGCCCACGGAGTATGAATGGGGAATCGGACGGGTGGGGGGGAACCATGTTTCGGTCTGGGACGCGCTTGTTTTTGGCTTTTTTGAACAGAAGATGGGACGTGCTTGTTTGAAATTTGGGGAAAGTACAAACTTTGCCCCCTCTTAAATTTCGGACCTACTGCGGGTCGGGGGTAGGATGGTAATCCCAGGTGTCCCAAATAGTGGGCGGGAGCGATTTCGGCTGCACGCATGTGTGCTTAGGCGGCCATTGTGTATGAATGTTTTTCGGATGCGGTTGCGTGGCGTCTAGATGAAGCTACAAACCTACCCCGGTTTAGACCTTTGGACGTCGGGCCGGTAGGTTTCACGGGTCGGAGTTATTAGAAAAGTAATTTCCTTGTACTACCAAACATTGGTCTCACGCGGTTTTGGGCGAGTAGAGGCTCTTTTGGCGCTTCGTTCGAAATTTTGAAACACAAGCATTCACGTTTAGAGTACTCTTGAACTATGAGGATTGACCTAAATAGACAACGTTATATTTGACCTTGTATGTTTGAAAACCTCATTAAATTATCCACTTCTTTTTGAAATTTTGACACTTGAAAATCCTATAACTACGATTATTTTGGAATGGAGGAGCTAAATTTGAATCTATTTGGTACACGACTACATATGCTATTATGTACAAAATCAGAGCAAAGATTGGTGCCCCCATAATTTAGGTATGGTTTACAAATGCCATGATATCAAATTCAAATAATTGAATGGACTTCATGTTGAATTCGATTTTTTTAAACCACCTTAAGTTGAATTCAAATGTATGCTAGTTCATAGGTAGCTATTTATAATGTCCATTGTGTAACTTTCGTATGTATAATGTGCTTTACACACACAACATGAACTATACTCACGTTTATATTCGATTGCTAAAGCGATGCATTGTCTGGAGTTCAAAATACTAACTATGTGGATCAATTGTGTCGAATAATAACATAGACATGCTCAAATTCGATAGAATCTAGATGTCTGATGGATCAATGACCGCTCCTTACGCGAATTGCAAATATCATGATCCCATCCTAATATTTGGATACAATTTATATCTTTAATCAATGTGTAGAGCAGTCTTTTACGTGTAGTTTCACTCTCCATCGGTGGTCTCTCACACATGCTCACACACTCTCTCCCGAGGTGTCTTTCTCGCACACATGCTCTAGATATAACCCTCCCTCCCTCTCGTAACCATTTACAACTGTTTTCACTAACCTTTATCACAAGCACTCTTCCTCTCGCAAACATACACACGCACAATCCTCATCGACCCTTTCTATATACATGGACCTGCCTACGTGTCTCATGTACGCACATTATCTTTACGCCTGTCTCTCACGCATTGTCTCACACCTCTCTTCCTAATCGACGAGTATGATTCTAGCAGAGCATTCTGTAGGATGCCCCTTAAAGTTAGGTTGGATGAATAGTAATATCAGAGATAAAGGGGTTACCTTAGTCCGAGAACCTAGGGTTACAAATCCTAGCCGGCTTTGTCAGTGGACACAGAGTCCTTCACAATTCTGCTATCTTTGTCTTGTACGACTAGTCATCCATGGGTCTTCCTAAATGCGTCACGGGCCGACCAATGTGGCGCAGGACGGAACCGAACGAAGGGCCTCACCTCGACCCACCGGACCTCACGCGGTGACACACCCTCTGCCCCCACGTCTCATTATCTTCTCACACCCACACATACCAACACAAACACCACACACACAGAAAATTTCTCCTGGTGCCTCTATTCCCTCCCCCCTTGCATATACACACTCAAGGGAATGGAATCTCTTGTCGTGACGTCATATTCGTCTCTCTCTCTAGACCACTCTCATTTCTCGTGCTATCTCTCCCACGCCCCCCCCGTCGGCCCCTCTATCCATGCCTCTCTCGAATACGTAATACACACACATACCTCTCTAGGCCCCGCCAAATGCATCAACTACACATTCACACATGTTACATCACGTACCCCATTGATCTAAAAAGCCCTCTCTTCACGTTTATTTCGCATACAACATTCCTTTTGAATAAAGTGTGGCCAAAAAATTATTTTAGAGTTTCTACATATATACAACATTACAAAGTTATATGGAGGAGTACGAACGCTAATTTGCATTGCATGGTGCCCACAATGATATTTATTCCGCACTGTGAATTTGTATATTTTTATACTATATACAAAGTTAGTCATAATAAAGAGAAACGAAGAGCATCTCTCTCTCCATCGCATACCCCCCTGTACGCCCCTTTCACGTATGCACACAAAACTATCTCCAGGTCCTCTAAAAGTAAGCCCCCAGAAAATTCACGCATGTTTCATCTTTCTCTCGCGATATATGCAATGACGATCATTGTATTTGAAGCGAAAGCACGATACGTACATTGGACTTCAGAATCCACTCATTACGGTCACCATTTACGTTTAGTGGTTATTATACAGTCACGGGCTCACCGTACAACTCTGTATTTGCTCATGACATGACTAGTTGACCAGTTAAACGCTCCACGTGGCACCTCTAGTGTTGCATCACATTATCTCACTACCATCGTGCCCACCTGTCGACTTGTATCTACTCTACATCTACACTCTTATAAAATACATAAAATACACTCTTATAAAAAACAGAGTTGGTGATGATGGTGTGCCTGCCATCCTGCAATATAGGCCGTCCGATTTATATCTGACGGATAGGAAAGAAACTATGGCAATTTTGCAAAAAGGTACCCACACACCTCTCCACATTTGCAAATAAGGCCTTCCCTCGTTCATCCTTTTCTCTCACAAGATAAACAAGTCATACAAATGCATCTTGATGTTACGTGCAACGCACGGGCATCTTGCTAGTAAGAATGAAAACAAACGACAAAAAAATATTTGGACGGTGGTTCGAAGTCATGACCGCGGGCACAGCGGACAAGGTGGCCTTGTATTGGTATGCTGAGCCGTCTGTTTTAACACACAGGAGCTGGTGTGGTGATTATACACACACGCACGCATGCACACGAACTGCATCCACGCAACACTCACACAAACACATGCACCCACGCACGCACGCAACACTCACACGTACACACGCAGCCACGCACGCACGCAACACTCACACGCACGCACGCAACACTCACACGCACACACGCACGCATGCATGCACACACCAGTACACCACACGACCAACACACACTCTCACGCTCAAGTGCTCAACCTACACGTGCATGCGCACACATCAGGCCCTGACAGACACATACACAACCAGGTGATTCCCGCGCACGGGTTGGAGCCTTGTCGCGCCTGCGTAAATTTGTGTTTATCTGACCTTTTGCCTATGCGAACTGACAGGTGGGACCCACAAGGAACGTGGTCAATTTAACTAGTCAACATGGCGCCACGCAGACTATTTGGCCGGTCAACAGAGTGCAATCCGATGCTGAACTGTGAGCAAGTGACCGTATAATCACCGCAAAACGTATATAGTGACCGTAATCAGCTTATTCTGAAGTTCGGTGACCGTATTACGCTTTTCTCTCTGTAGGCCCTCCAAAACTACATCTCTACACGTTCTCGCATGTTACATCTAACAACTATGCAATACAGCACTACTACTACACTCTAACACAATAAATCATATGTGTTTTTAGTTTTACTAGATATCATATTGTTACTTATAATTATTCAGTTTGCATACATTAAAATTGCCTTTGAAATGTATGGCCAGTATCATCTACCGCGCGGGAAAAATCCCGCCCTTTCCTGTTTAATCGGGTTTGTATCGATGGATCGTGCGAAACAGCAAAACTATAGTACTATACAGTACTACAAGTGACAGTTCACTGGGCCGTCGTGTCGTCTACTCCTCCGTCGTAAGAGTGGAGCGCTCGCTTTCATAAATCTTCTAGTCCCTTTCGCCGACATGTGGGACATCAAGCTACCGGGTCCACGTGCCATACCGGAATACAGTGCAGAGCAGCCGGGGTGAAGCACCCCAGTCATGGCGCCGGCGTAGTAATGAGCAATGAGGCGTCAAATCACAAAGCTGCACCTTTCCCGCAGTTAAGTTGGAGGGACGAAGCAACCATCACATCATTTCACTCGTTGCTGAATCCGCTTCTCCCTCATCTTCTTCAACTTAACCACGTGTTGCTTCTGCCGTTGTTCTGCCTCATGTGGGACGCGGATCGGCTTGGTAAAGCACTGACACGTGGGACCGCATGTTAGCAAACCGCCAGGACAACGTCCTCCGAAAATAAGAAGCCTAATCCTAGACTTACAAAGGGCTACGTAGCTGCTACGTATACTTTCCATCTAATCTATATATGCCCCCCTGATTTTCAGGTGGGGTGGGCCTAATCCTCTCCTTTAATCCAATCAAATAGTCCCACATCACATCAGTTCGTAACTTTACGTAAACCATTACGTGGATGTAGCATTGCTCAAATAAGAAACCTCCCCCGCCATCCGCGCGGCAAAATCACCTCCTTTTTACTAATCTTGATTCTATAATTTTTTAGATCAATATAATTGAGATTTGTATAGATAGCACACAGGAGCAAAACCAAGTGGTACGGTTAAGGGCATCCACAATGTGTAGCCAAATGTGAAAATAGCTTTTGGCATCGTGGGAACCATTGTGGACGGTGTTGCCAAAGCCAAAAAGATGGAACCGAAGCTCCCTGATTGATTGATTGAAGGAATAGAAAAATGCAACGTCTCTCCTCTTTCTCCCATGCTTGGACGCATGTAGTACAGTATAGAGCACAGAGTCTACTCCCCTGTCCCTTCTATCACAAATCACAAAGCAGTGAGGCGTCAAATCACAAAAGCACGGACGAAGCAACCATCATTTCACTCTTCGCTGACTCCGCTTCTCCATCGTCTTCTTCGAGAAACCATCTCACCGCACTAGTACTCCTAGTAGTACTAGTAAAGGACTTCCTGGATGCAAATAAGGCGGTTGTCTCGGCTTGCAGGCGGCACTTGCGAACGACTTACCGTGGTCTCCCTCAATGGTGTTCTCCGTCGAACGCACTTCGCCAAACCACCAAAAAAAAGATATCGTCGACGTCACCGCAATGGGGAAGGAAGTCAAATATAGTTACTACCTCCATTTTTTTGTACACAAGGCCAGTATATCAAAATTACAATTTGCAAAGGGCCACTAACACTAATCGAGGCAAAATTGATGGGGTTAGCAACCAAGGACATTAATATCCCCTGCATGCATGCGGAAGTGAGAAGGTTGGTTTGCATGGCGCTGCATTAATCAAGCGATGAGGAGTGAGATGGTTAGCTCTTTGGTCTTTGGAGAAAAAATACGCATTAATTGACACGTGAAACGAGGATTTGTATCGATTAAATCCCGCGAAGGAAAACCCCGCCTTTCTTTTTTAACACTAGTACTCCTAGTACGTACGTACTTATCCTGTTTGGGTCTAGGCCTTGCATTGCCAAACTTCGCCACACATTTTTGCCAAGCTTGCCTAAAGTTTTCAAAATGAGAAGGAGGTACACTTGCGCACGGCTGTCGCGGTCGCACCGCACCCTCACACGGTCGCTCCTGCACGCCGCGGTCGCACCGCACCCTCACACAGTCGCTCCTGCACGCCGCAAACCCAACCAAGGGAACGCACCCTCACTGACACGTGCTGTCGCATGTGAACAAACCAAACTCAGCCATCCTATCGCTGACACATAATTTTCGTTCATAGAGTATGTTTATCCAACCGCATGTTGGGGAGTATCCGTACGGCCCGTGCGGTGGTCTGTTGGGGAAGAAGAAGAGGTGAGGAAGAAGGAAAGAAGGGTTAGGAGACGTAGGATATTCATCCAACCGCCTGAAATGGTAGACTGACCCAAGTCAGGCGACTTGCATAACAAATATATGTTTTTACACAGCAAAAGATCCATAAAAACAACAACATAAAGAAAAACTATCACTGCTCGCGGAAAGAGACGGCCTCGTCGTCTTTGGCTGCCGGCGCGAACCAGCCGTCGCTGCCGACGTGTGTCTCCGCACCGTGGTTGTCCTCGGCCTCCAGCTACTCGTTCAAGCGGAGCGTGCGGGCGCTCTGCACGGACGAGAGCACAGCCCGGTTCAAGTCGAGGACGTCCGGTTCCGCCTGCAGGAGGGCCTCGATGGCAGCGGCATCCGCGCGCTCCGCGTCGAGTCGAGCCTCCGCCGCCCGGTTCAAGTCCAGGACGTCCGGTTCCGCCTGCAGGAGGGCGTCGATGAGAGCGGCATCCGCGCGCTCTGCGTCGAGTCGAGCCTCTGCCGCCCGGTTCAAGTCCAGGACGTCCGGTTCCGCCTGCAGGAGGGCCTCGATGGCAGCGGCATCCGCGCGCTCCGCCTCAAGTTGAGCCTCCGCCGCCCGGTTCACATCCACGACATCCGGTTCCGCCTGCAGGAGAGCCTCGATGGCAGCGGCATGCGCGCGCTCCGCGTCGAGTTGAGCCTCTGCCTCCCGGTCCTCCTTTAGTATCGCCATGTTGAACCGCTGGTCCGCCTGCACCATGGGGGACTCGGACGCCGGCACGAAGTCGACGTCCATCGTCTCATACCCATCGGGGGCCTTCTGCGCCGCGACCTCCGCCATGAACATTGGATCGGCTTCCTCCTCCTCGTAGCTTGGCTCCAGAGAACTCGGGGATTGGCCCGCCGCAAAGCGAGCTTGGGAACGGAGGTCTGTGGCGCCGACCGCCGCCGCGATTTCTGCGCGGCGCTCCGGCGTCAGCATCTTGTAGTAAGTGATCTTGCGGCGCACCATGGCTTTCCGGCGAACTAGGGGACGCTTGATGCGGGCTAGGGGATCGAAAGGTGGGGGAATGGGCTGGAGATTTGGTGTGGTTTTAGGGCAGTGGCTGGCGTAGGCCGAGCAGCGAAGGTTCTGGTGTGAATAGTGGTTCCGGTGACGACCGGTCAATCGGTTTTGACTGTACATCGCTCTTGTCGCGTTCGCGTTGCAGCCCGGCACGCTGGACCCTCCACGTCGCTCACCGAATGGAACGCGCTTCGTCTTGCGTTTTCGCTCGCTTGTGGGACCGCAGTTGAGAGCAAACCGACGTCCCTCCCCCTCCCCGCCCGCGTCATTTATTATACCACCACTCCCTCCGTTTTATGCGGAGTAAATAAAAACAGAGGGAGTATACTACGGATGAGGATCCCCTGACGTGGCCGAACCCATTGAGTAACTGACATGCGGGGCCTAGCAAGCATGGGGTCCGCCAGTAAGTGACCGAAAGGGAGGGTAAGGCAGGGATACCTACGTCAGAGGATCCACTTCCACTATACTACTTTGACCAAATGTTAGAGTAATAATATATGACATGCAACTTACACAAATGTTAGAGTAATAATATATGACATGCAACTTACACAAAGCATACAGGGTCTAATGCGTTTTTCGAGGCTAACTTTGACCAAATGTTAGAGTAATAATATATGACATGCAACTTACACAAAGCATACGGTCAAATTCGTATGTGAAAGGAGTTTCCAATGATATAATTTTCACATTATACATCTCATGTACTATTAATCTTGTCAATAGTCAAATTGGAAACCATCTCGAGTACAAATCTAGGAGTACGTACGAATCTAACAATATTGATTGGGCGTTGTTGAATGTTGATACCTTTTTGATCAAAGTAGAGATACTTTGACTACACATAAAACTTATATGTAAACTAGAAAGGATAGGGGGAGTATATTGTACGTTCAAAAACGAAACGAACATTGAATACCCTTTATATATGATTTGCGGATGCTATGATCACCGGTTCAAAATTTTGAATCCGCCTTAGGTATCACGTGCCCCCACTCGTTCCCTCTCGATTTCATCTCGGGGTCCGGAGATCTATTGAAAGAGGACTAGGGTGGGTACATGCGAATGATACTCGGCGGAATGTTCAAATGAGGCATGCGGGAGGATGGACTCGACTGGAGGGCGACATGATCGATGGAGAAGAGGGTTGGAGAGGAATGAGAAATAAGCAAACGCCACATGATTATACTTGAACGGCTCAAATAAACAATAAGTTGTCTCGCTTGGCCTACATAGTGAAAGGCCTAATGCGCAACGCGGAGCACTGACGCTCGAATATGGCCGGGAAAACAGGGAAACCGACATGTGGGGCACACCCGTCGGGACGACGTAGCGCAGACTAGTCCAATGGAGGAGCTGGCCCACGACCTCCTCGCCACCGACAACCGTTCATGTGGGTCGTTGGGGCCAACAACGGGGCGCAGCTCCAGCACCGCCTCTGGACACGGCGACCGCGGTGAGCGACACGCTCATATCGTCGCTAGACACGGTCGGTTTCAGTGTGCCGAGGGTGGCGTTAGTGCTGTGGCACGACCAACGGTATGTTTGGTTTGTGCCCAAGGTTGCCCCATCAAAGCATTGGGTAGCCAAAATTTTGGTTGAGGTATTGGTTGCCCATGATTTGGCCGACATTGGCAAGAAAAATGAACTAGAGTTGGCTAGAGTTCATTGGCATGCCAAAGAAATGGCAACCATCCAAACAAAGACCAATCTTTGGGTCATGACCAAAATTTTGGTTGAGGTATTGGTTGCCCATGATTTGGCCGACATTGGCAAGAAAAATGAACTAGAGTTGGCTAGAGTTCATTGGCATGCCAAAAAAATGGCAACCATCCAAACAAAGACCAATCTTTGGGTCATGACCAAAATTTTGGTAAGGTGCACTTTGGCCACAATCCAAACACACCCCAACACCCGGCTCGTCGAGGATGCACGGGGCGCCGCGACGCGTCCGCGGAGTGGTGTAGCGCGGCCAACTGCATCCTCTGGACCTGAGACCATGCCGGGTCGTCTTGCTTTTTCAATGACATGCGGGGATCGCATGTGAGCAAAGGGCATCTCCAACGTTGCCACGACCGCAGCTGACTACCCTGGCACACCAAAACCCTCGTCCCTCGCGCCGTCGCGCGGTGCGTTCCCAGCCGGCGCCAGCTGCCCGCATTCATGCCGTCCGTTCGTATGTCGTCGTTAAGAGGCTCGGTGCCCGAGGAACCAACTCCGGCGACTTAATGACGCACCCGGACGCTTGGCCTCACCGGAATGCGCTACTTAAAGCGGCAACGCCCAGCTAACCTCCACACCATAGCGCATCGTCCTCCTACCTGGCACCACATCCGCCATGACCGCAAGTGCGAACGCTCTGCGGGAGAGCTTGTCTTCGGGGATGAAGCTCGAGGTCGCCGCCCTCGCTCAAGTCGCCTCTCGCGACGCAATAGCGGCGTAGCCGGACGCGGACGCGACCGCACAAGCGGTGGCCACGCTGGCGGCCGACGACGGGAGCACCGTCAGCCACGCGTCCTACTTGCCGCCGTCCAACGTCCGGCACCGCCGAGGTCGGGGACTCCTCCGAGGATGAGTAGGGCATGGGGGGGGCATGGTGCCAACTGGCCGGTCCGTATCCCGTGTTCTACTCTTCCTCGCCGGAGACCGCACCTTCACTTCACGGGTCTTGAACCCCGCCCCCGTACATAGAGATCGCAGATGGAGGACGTCGGTCGCCGCCGTAGAATAGGTTTAGGGTCGGGTTTCTTTTATTTTTCTGTCCTATAAAAGTTCGAAATGTAATGAAAATCTGCCGTGTTTGCATTAATCTCGGCCGGTGTATATGAACTTTCACAATAATATACATATTGTAGGAGTACTAGCAAGATGCCCGTGCGTTGCACGGAAGATCAAGATCTTGTGGGAGAAAAGGATGAACGAGGGAAAGCCTTATCTGCAAATGTGGAGAGGAGTGCGGGTAAATTGTCATAGTTTCCTTCCTATCCGTTAGATATAGATCGGACGGCCTATATTGCAGGATGACAGGCACACCATCATCACCAACTCTGCTTTTTATTGAACCGAGACAAATCTAACATGCGAAGTAAAATAAACACATAGGGTCTATACATACACAAATTATCTTAGGCACTCCAATAGTACGTCCACTACACATTCACGCATTTCACATCTTTCTACATCTACGGGAACCTACGAAAGGGTTAACGTAAATTGCCTCTCTCTCTCCTCCCCTGATTTTCATGGTGGTGGGCCCCTCCCTCCCCCAATCTACAATCAACAGCTCACACGTTTCACATTACGTTAATTACGTAACTGGGATTACGTAGGTGTAGCATTACTCGTCCTAAAAAACCCAACTAAGCCAACCTCCCAGCATATCGCGCGGGAAAAGACCCGGCCGCGCCGTTTTAGTCGGGATTACCGGATTACTAGTAGTAGTATCGATGGATCGCGCGAAGCAACAATTTTTTTGAGGGGGCGAAGCACCTAGTTTAAAAGGAAAAAAGGCGGTACACTCACAGCACTCCTGTCGCGGTCGCATTGCACCCCACACACGTTCGGTCCTGCACACGGCTCACGCAAACGGAACGCGCTTCGGCTTGCCTCTTCACTGACACGTGGGACTGCACTTGGAGAAACCGACCATGCGCCAAACTCCCCCCGCCCACCGCGCGAAAATCCTCCCCCCCCCACACCCAAAAATTCCCCCCAAATCCGATTCAACCGCCCTTCGGCCAACTAGCCAATAATATTCCCCAAACCCCCTCCCCCCTGTCCCCCTCCACTCCATTCGCTCCGCCAAAGCCGCCCTCCCCGCCGCGCCGATACGTCGGCGCCGCGGTTCGGCGATCCTCTCGCTCCCACAGTACGCTCTCGTAGACTGCCGTCCTCTAGCCGCGCCGCCACCTCTGGCTACGTTCTTGTGGAGGCGCACGGCGGTCAGCGCCGCCACCGCTGGCGACGTTCGTGTGGAGACGCACGGCGGTCAGCTTCTCCCACGGTACGCGCATTCTAGACTGAGGCCCCGTTCATGTCGGTGTAGCGCTGAATGTTAGCTGATAGACGCTGTTAATCTCACTGTTTGCCGAAGTAGTTTACTGTCAATATGCTCTGCTTAAGAAGCTTCCTTGCCCTGTTCTGCACTCAATCTGCTTAGCTGAGATGGCATGCCAAGGCCGATTAGTTGCTAAAATATCCTGCCATATATTTATTGTGACGTAGATTGCCATGGTCTAGTAGCCAATCTGTTAGGTGAAATAGCTCTACACCGTTTTATACTCGATCTTTGTTGCTGCGATGGCCTTCGATAGTTCGATGGCTGTGTGCTCGGCCTCATTGACTGCTGAAACAGCCTGCCATAATTTGGCACTCAAATCTGTTTGCTGAATTAGCTTTACATATATTTCGTTACTTAGATCTGCTCGTCCAAATATCTTGCCATAGCTTTAGACATCGACCTAGGTATTTTTTTCTGGACTTCATAAAAAAGCATATATGTTTTTCCTGTAATATCTAGTAGAAGAACTAATTTGTATGTCTAACAGATGGACAGGACTTGGATAACTTCTGCTCGAAGATTCTCCGCTGCATATGTCGAGGGGGTTGAAAACTTCATGAACTTTATCAGAGCTGAGTACGGTGGTCCGAAATCAGATGTGCTCTGCCCGTGTAGCAGTTGTATGAATTCAGTTACAAGACCCCAGTCAACTGTGCAAAATCATCTACACTTGTATGGGATGTCGGTCACATATACTAGGTGGGTTCATCATGGTGAAGCTGTGAACGTCAATGTTATTGACTACGTGGAAGCAGCAGATCACCATCTTGATCTGCCTGATGCTCAGGTGGAAGAGGAGGAGGAGGTGGTGGTGGCGGAGCCAGTGAGTTTGACCAACATTGAAACAATGCTACGAAATGCTCGTGCATTCCGTGAACTTTCACCTGCAGAAGAAAAACGGTGGGCCCGCATGTTGGAACAATGCAACGTTGCTGTCACCCCAGGAAATAAGCTGTCAGTATTCTCAGCTATGGTCACCTTTCTTCAGGTGAAGACATCTGAGCGGATGACCAACAAATCATTCGATGCGATGTTGGCTGCTTTCCGCAAATCTTTCCCAGATGCGTCTGAGCTGCCACACACCTACAGTAAAATGAAGAATTTCCTTCGTGCAGTTGGAATTGGATATGATATGATCCATGTTTGTAAGAATAATTGTGTTCTGTTCCGGAAGGATTATGCCAACTTAAGTGAATGCCCGAAATGCAAATCATCAAGATGGAAAGATGGCGATGCTGTGAAGAGGATTCCTCATAATGTTCTGAGACATTTTCCAATTACACCAAGATTGCAGAGGTTGTTTCATGATGCTGAAACAAGAGAGGATGTACTGTGGCATTCTAGGAACCAGGAGTACAGAGATCAGAATGTAATGAGCCATCCATCTCATGGTAGTGAGTGGAAAAGCTTCAATGATAAACACAAAGAGTTTGCTGCTGACCCGAGAAACATTAGACTTGGCTTAGCTTCAGATGGATTTAACCCATTTGGCCACCAGAGCACCACATATAGCATGTGGCCAGTGCTTGTTATCCCTTACAACATGCCTCCAAATGTCTGCACCAAAGAATCAAACTACATGATGGCCTTGCTCATCCCAGGTCCAAAAAGTCCTGGAAAGGATTTTGATTTGTTCATGGAGCCTCTTGTGGAGGAACTTCAACAGCTATGGAAGGGTGTTCTCACTCGAGACCTATATAGCAGCCCACCAGCTGATTTCTTTCTGCGTGATGTTATAATTTGGTGCATCCATGATTATCCGGCTTTGGGCACTATGTCAGGGCGAACGACACATGTTTACAATGCATGTGTTCGTTGTGACAGGAATCCGCTGTCATACGCAATACTTAGCAAGATCTGTTACACTGGACACCTCCGTTTCCTTGCCAAGGACAAGCCGCATCCTAGAAAATACCGAAGACATGCCGCCGATGAGTTGCAAGTGGAATTAGGGAAGGTCAGGCATATTACACCAGGAAACCATCCTGGTAATGGTAGCGGGAAAAGGAAGCGTGGCAGGGTAGAAGAGAGATTATTGTTTACCCGCAGGTCCACTTTGTGGGACTTGGAGTATTGGAAAGATTTGGATCTGTGGCATAATCTTGATGTGATGCACATCGAGAAAAATATATGTGACAGCATTATCGGCACACTTCTTAATATTGAAGGCAAGATGAAAGATACCTTAAAATCTAGGATTGATTTGACACACCTGGGTATCAGAAAGGATTTGCAGGTGCAAGATGAAGGTAAACCACGGGATATGGCACCAGCTGTGTACATCTTGGACAAGGTAAAAAGAAAAGAATTCTGCGAGGTCCTGTCACGTGTGAGATTCCCACATGGATTTGCTTCCAACCCTGAAAGGAGAGTCAGTGCAGATGGAAACAAGGTACAAGGGTTGAAAACTCATGACTGCCACGTCCTACTTCAAAGGGTTTTACCTGTTATCCTTAGAGGATTGGGCCGCCCTGACTTATACAGAGCAGTTGCAGAGTTGGGACAATTCTTCAGGGAACTCTGCAGTAGGAATATCAGGATAGATGCTTTGGAGCGTCTTAGAGACAAGATACCAACTATCCTATGCGACCTTGAGAAGATATATCCTCCAGCCTTCTTTGATGTGATGGTGCATTTGGCTGTTCATCTACCTGATGAGGCACTACTTAGAGGTCCAGTACAGTATGGCTGGATGTACCCTATTGAAAGGCGGCTAGGCACTTTCAAGGGCTATGTTAGGAACAGAGCTAGACCCGAGGGTTCCATTGCAGAGGCCTACATTGCTACAGAAGCGTTGACATTCTGCTCAAAATACATTGAAACAGCTGATCAGCTTAGCAAAGAGGTGGGTGAAGACAATCCCGGGCTCAATGTTTTCGATTATTCTGTTCGAGTTACAGGGAAGAGTCGACAAGAGGACAAACCTAAAGATTTGGACAAAATGGTTTGGTATGTGTTGAATAACTGTCCTGAGATACTACCTTATATCAAGTAAGTGCAGTACTGCAGCTTATACATCGTAATCTACTAAACTTGCAGCACATTCTTATATATTTAGATGTTTGACGCGATCACTATGTTGTGCAGCATCTACAAAGAGGAGTTACTGCCGCAAAATCCAAGAAACATTGACAAACTGGTTATGGCAGGATTTGCGAAATGGTTCAAGAACCATGTAAGCTTTTGAAGTGCACTGTCAGTTTTTTTAATATATTGAGTACATAAGATGATCAGCTTGTCTATTTTCTAACCATAGGTTAAGAAGATGCGGGAGGATGGGCAGGCAGTTGATGATGCCCTTTACTCACTAGCAATGGGTCCTGATACTCGGGTAAGACATTATGAATCTTGCGTTGTTGGAGATGTGCGCTACAACACCCTTGCACGAGACGAAGGCAGGAAGACACAAAACAGTGCCATCATGAGCACGGATACGTATGACAAAGAGACAACTGAAATGTATGCTAACATAACAGACATTGTTCAGTTGCAGTATATCTCCAGTTTCGAGGATCATCGGTGTGTGGTTCTGTTGTGCTGTCGTTGGTATAACCTGTTTTCCAGGATCGCAAAACCCAGAGCTGATGATTATTTCAAATCCATCAATGTCAAGGCGGCGTACCAGACCAACGAGCCTTTTATTTTGGCAAATCAAGCAACACAGATATTTTTCTTGGAAGACACATTTGCACGTAGCGATGACTGGAGAGTATTGCAAAGGTTTGAGCAGAGGAATTCGTTTAATGAAGTTGCACAACAAGATGATGCTTACACTGCTCCTGATGTACAAGATAACACATATGTTCCTAATATCTTTGAGAACCATCACGTCAATGACGCCGGCGAAAAGATTGCCTGTCGTGCTGTGGACATACAAGAGTTGATCAAGAAGAAGCCAACGTTCGAGGACGTTGAGGACGAAGAAGAAGATGACACTGTGGGGAATTATGATTCAGACTGATACACATGGCGAAGATGTTGACGCTGCTGCTGCGGATGATGATTACATTGCTTTTGTCGTATTTGCCTGTCAGAAGACGTTTTTTATCTACTATGTGAAATTGTGTTTGCTATGACAACTGAAACCTGATGAACATGTTGTTTAGTATTTTGCTGTGAGAACATCACTTGTTATGTATGCTGATTTGTGTTTGGTGATTGTATGACAACTAAAACATGATGACATTGTTGTTTAGTTGTACTCATATTTGGCTGTGAAACTTGAATTTGATGACATAGTTTGCTGTTGGACTGCAATTTGCTCGACGTCTTCGAATGAGAACAAAGCTGACCCGACAGGGCCTCTGCTATTTATTTATTTATATGAGCAAAAGGGGATACCCCCTGATTTCCGTTAATAGAAATCATTAGATGTTCACAACACTACGCCCAGCCTGCTACACAGGTTTCATTCATTACTAGTTTCAGCAAAGTGCTCATGTCGTAGCCACTGAATACATCACGAGTGCTACATACACTGCAAATAAAGAGACAATCATCCTACAGAGCACATCGATTTTGCCCATTATCTTCACAAGCTCTTTCATCTCCTCATTGCTGTCAAGGCCGTTCAGCAGCTGTTGCTTGGCCATGATCAGAGGAACTGCATCTTTAACCTTCTGCTCTGCATCTTCCTCTTCTGCCGTTCCTTCAGTTACTTGTCCAACACCCCAACCTGCTGGTATTGGGATTCCTCGGCTAACCAAATAATCAACGTAGTTGCATTCCCCCACATCAGCAACTTCCCAGAAATACAAATCACACGAATCTTCCCTTTTCTGCACGAATCAAATTGGAAGATCATCAACCAAACTATTAAAAAAATCAGCAACTGAAAGCAGCAGAACAACACTTAAACATATTATTACCCCATGATTCGGGCATTTGTAGAAGACTCGGCCAGGGTTGCGGATTGTGGTTGAGACGCGACGGATGACTCTGCGTGATTTGCAGCAGTGGCACCACACCAACGGCAGCGGGTTGCGATGAGCAATCGGCTGCGGTGCGCGTGCCGGCGGGGGTGTGATGAGACCCACAGGCGATGGTACGGGTGGCGACTTGGCGCATATCTGGTTGTTGCCTGCTGAAGAGCAGGTGGACGAGCAGCCAGCGGACATGGTTGCTGCGGCCAGAGCTTCTGATGCTAGGCAGAGTAAGTAGAGAAGAGGAGAAGCGAACGTTGGATATGTCAGTTTCATTACTTGCAGAGTAGCATAGCACCATATATAGTCATAGTCTAGGTTTGGATTCGAACCAGCTACAGGAGCACGTCTTTCTTTTTTCTAAAACTCGGCAACGTCTCTTTACTGGTACACTAGCTTGTTCTGTACGCCTTCCCAAGTCTTTGATTTTCTTTCCCTTTTTTTGCGAGGAAGGAAGGAGGACAAAATTGAGAGTTCCTGGGACTCGAACCCAAGACCTCTCGGTTGAAAACCAAGGGTGCTAGTCACTTATGTGGCGAACGTTCCCTGTGAGGAGGACGGCAGACGAACGCATTTTCCTCGCAGTTTTCTTCCTATATATAAAAAAGTATGCTACTTGGTGTCCGCTTAGTCAACAAACGATTGTGCCAACCTTGACCGTTGGATTGACATTCAACGTCTGTCGCGTTTCTTCAGTCTCTTCTTCCTCGAGCCGCCAAAGCCAAACCAGCGCCGGCGGGACCGCCTGCTCCCGCCTCCCACGGCTGGCTGTGATCTTCCCCGGCTCCTGTTCGTTCCCGTCCGAGGCCTCACCATCGTCCTCCGCCTTGGTTCGCTCGCCGCGGCGCCGCCCTCCGGTGTTGTCAACATGGTCAACAACCGAGAGGAATAAGGAGATGACTGTACATGGTGAGGATGACAGTAGGGACCCAGCAGCGCGCGCAGTAATTTTGTTTTTTCGGGACGGAGAAGGGTATCAACTGGGTTGTGCGGGACCCGTGGCCCGTCTAGCCCAGGCTTTTATTTCATATGTTTAGCACATGACCAGCCCAGTTTGTTTTTTCCTTTCTGAAAATGGCTAGCCAGCTATTTTGTTTTTTGCAGAATAACCAACGTAGGCCTACTTGCTTTTCTACGCCCTGCTGGGCCGGAAATCTTTCAAGACGAGGAGGGATGCATTTTGCCCAGAAAATGGGCTATAAGTAATAAGAAATGGGCTATAAGTAATAATAAATGGGCTGTAAAATGAAAAAATACAGCAAACAGGCAATTAGTTCCAAAATACTGTTTTCTTTCGGATTTTGATATTTTAAATTTCATTGTTTTTGTGCGGGTAAAATTTCATTGAATTTAAATTAAGGTATATTTAGATTTAAAATTAATTTGAATCTAGCTAGAAATTTCAGGCTGTATGCTGTTTGGGACAGATTTGGAGGCTGACTTGTGGGTCTACTAGGTTGACGTGTACTTTGGCTTTGTCAACTTAGTCCACAAACGATTCTAGCAGCAGTGACCGTTGGATGTTAATCCAATGGCCATGCTGCTTCTTCAATATCTGATCTTCTTGCTCCAGCCGCCCAAACCAGCTCCGGTGGGACTGCGTGCTCCCGCCTCCCGTGGCCGGCTGTGCTGCCGCACAGGCCGCACCGCCCCACCCTACTTCATTGCTGGCCAGGCCATTCCTCTACTCACCCACACCTCCTGTTATTTTCCGGCGACAGCAGCCGGACCAGTAAACCCTCGTACTGCCCACCGCGTGGGCAACCATTGCCGAGTCTTCCCCGGCTCCGCGTCGTTCCCGTCCTAGGCCTCACCGTCGTCCACCGCCATGGTGCTCTCGCGCGGCCTGGTCAACGTGGTCAACGAACGTCATCCATCGGCCATGGACTGTACGCACAAAATAATGATTCCTCCACCTGAGAGCTGGGACCCACCGGAAGTGCCTCTGTATTTCGCGAAAAAAACGTTCCCCCCGCTGACATGTCGGACCCACCAGCTATATCTTCGCACGCAAGGAAGTGCCTCCTTATTACGCCCAAAAAAATGAATAGCGCCCCGCTAGCTGGGACCCACCATAGTGGGAGGATGACTTGTGGGCCAACTAAGTTGACGGGGACGGAGGGCTTTGTCGACTTAGTCAATATGAACGATTCTAGCTCCAGTGACCGTACGATGTCCATCCAACGGCCGTAGTGCTTCTTCAACCTCTGGTCTTCTTGCTCCAGCCGCCCAAAGCAGCGCCGGTCGTGCCGCATGCTCCTGCCTCCCGTGGCCGGCTGTGCTGCCGCGGAGGCCTCACCGCCCCTACTATTCCCACCGCTGGCCAGGCCCTGCGGCGACGGCAGCCTCACACCGCAACCGAACCAGTGAACCCTCGTACTCCTCTCCGCGCGGGCTTGCACTGCCGTGTCTTCCCTGGCTCCGCGTCGTCCCCTTCCTAGGCCTCGCCGTTGCCACCGCCGTGGTGCTCTCGGCGCGGCCTGGTCAACGTGGTCAAGGAACGACTTCCATCGGACGTGGACTGTACGTGGAGAGGCTGACAGCTGGGTCCACGGCCGCAGCAAGGAAGTGCCTCCTTATTACGCGGAAAATAATGATTTCTCCACCTGACAGCTGGGACCCACCGGACGGGCCACTGTATTTCGCGGAAAAAACGTTTCCCCCTGACTGCGGGGACCCACCAGCTTCATCTTTGCACGCAAGGAAGTGCGTCCGGGCAAAAAAAAACGATTCGCCCCCTGACTGCTGGGACCCACGAGCTACACCTTCGCACGCAAGGAAGTGCGTCCGAAAAAAACGATTCACCCCCCTGACTGCTAGGACCCACCGGCTACATCTTCGCACGCAAGGAAGTGCGTCCGGGCAAAAAAAAAAGATTCGCCCCCTGACTGCTGGGACCCACCAGCTACATCTTCGCAGGCAAGGAAGTGCCTGACAGTCGGGACCCACCTGGTCGAAGCGTACGTAGCGTTGTCATTCTGGTCGCGAACGTGTACGTACATACTGGTCGATGTAGAGGCGCGCACCTGTCGTAGTAGAGGCGCGCACGTGTCGTAGTAGAGGCGCGCACGTAGCATGTACACGTACGTACAGCGGCTAGGGTGCAAGAAAGAAAATACGGCCACGTATGTGTACATACGGGCGGGGTCTCGAACGCCTACTCGCGCATACGTATGGCTAGGGCTCGTGTACATGGCTGGGTCGGAACGGAGAAATAGCGTCGTCGTCGTGTTCATGGGGAGGCAACAGAATGCGTCGTGTTCACGGGGAGGCAACGGAATGCGTGGGAGCCAACCAGCTGGGTCGGAACGGAATGCGTGGTCGTGTTCATCGGGAGGGCTTGGACGGAAAAGGCGATGGAAACGAGGCCTGGCGTACCGCAAAACGGAGGAAACGGACCTCCTACATTTGGAACGGGGGTCCTGTTGATCGGGAGGGGTGTGGCGTACCGCAAAACGGAGGAAACGGACCTCCTACGGTCGAAACGGGGGTCCTGTTGATCGGGAGGGGTGTGGCGTATCGCAAAACGGACCTCCTACGGTCGAAACGGGGGTCCTGTTGATCGGGAGGGGTGTGGCGTACCGCAAAACGGACGAAACCGACCTCCTACGGTCGAAACGGGGGTCCTGTTGATCGGGAGGGGTGTGGCGTACCGCAAAACGGATGAAACGGACCTCCTACGGTCGAAACGGGGGTCCTGTTCATCGGGAGGGGTGTGGCGTACCGCAAAACGGGACTCCACGGGATACTGTTCATCTCCACCGTCGACCTCCTCCAGCCTCCACGGGCTACCGTCGACCTCCTCCAGCCTCCACGGGCTCCTGTTCATCCAGCCTCGACCGCGCGCTACTCCACCGGCTACTGTTCAACCACCCCTCCACGGGCACCCCTCCACCGTCTACTGTTCATCTAGCCCTCCACACCATGGGTCCTGTTCAACCACCCCTCCACGGGCACCCCTCCACCGTCTACTGTTCATCTAGCCCTCCACACCATGGGGTCCTGTTCATCCAGAGGCAACGCCACCGCTCACTGTTCATCCAACCCCCACCCCCCGCAACGCTCACTGTTCATCCTATCGATCGACTTCAGTTAGCAGCAGTAGCGAAGGAATCGCTCGATCGGGTTCAGTTAACAGCCATCGATCGATCACTCGGGTTCAGTAACGCGTAGCCTGTAGTGCAATCGCTCGGGTTCAGTTAGAGCCCAACGCCTCGGTCGGGTTCAGTTAGAGCCAACGCCTCGCACACACGCGCGTACGTGTATGAGAGAAACGCACATCGCTCGGCCCCCGACCTCCCACCGTAACCGGGAACTCCTCGAAATTTTCCTCCCCCTCGCTTCTACCACGGTTTTTTCCGTCATGGACGGCCCAAAGAATGTCATGCAGCTGCATCTCCGGCCCGCGCAGGACGAAAAGCCCATTTTCTGTCATGATTTTTTGTCATAGAAGTAGGAGCCCACCACATCTATGATGATACCGGGTTTTTTCACAATTATCGTCATAGAAGTGTCATATGTATGACAAAAAAAATTCGTTCGGCCCAAAATGTCACGGATGTGTCTTTTTTTTGTAGTGTGTATGCATGATTTGATATCTTTGCAAGTCTCTTCGAATTATCAGTTTGGTTTGGCCTACTAGCTTGATCTTTCTTGCAATGGGAGAAGTGCTTAGCTTTGGGTTCAATCTTGCAGTGTCCTTTCCCAGTGACAGCAGGGGCAGCAAGGCACGTATTGTATTGTTGCCATCGAGGATAAGAAGATGGGGTTTATATCACATTGCTTGAGTTTATCCCTCTACATCATGTCATCTTGCCTAATGCGTTACTCTGTTCTTATGAACTTAATACTCTAGATGCATGGTGGATAGCGGTCGATGTGTGGAGTAATAGTAGTAGATGCAGAATCGTTTCGGTCTACTTGACACGGACCTGATGCCTATATACATGATCATGCCTAGATATTCTCATAACTATGCGCTTTTCTATCAATTGCTCGACAATAATTTGTTCACCCACCGTAGAATTTGCTATCTTGAGAGAAGCCACTAGTGAAACCTATGGCCCCCGGGTCTATCTTCCATCATATTAATCTCCCATCAACTAGCTATTTCTGTTGCCTTTTATTTTGCAATCTTTTATTTTCCAATCTATACAACAAAAATACCAAAAATATTTATCTTATTATCTTTATCAGATCTCACTTTTGTAAGTGGCCGCGAAGGGATTGACAACCCCTTTATTGCGTTGGTTGCAAGGTTCTTATTTGTTTGTGCTGGTATTAGGGACTTGCGTGTAGTCTCCTACTGGATTGATACCTTGGTTCTCAAAAACTGAGGGAAATACTTACGCTACTTTGCTGCATCACCCTTTCCTCTTCAAGGGAAAACCAACGCATGCTCAAGAGGTAGCACCAATATGGGCATCCAGGTTCCACAATTGGTTATTGACCGGAGAGGTGTCTCGGTCATGTCTACATTGTTCTCGAACCCGCAGGGTCCGCACGCTTAACGTTCGTTGACGATATAGTGTCCTATGAGTTATATGTTTTGGTGACCGAATGTTGTTCGGAGTCCCGGATCATATCGCGGAGTCTTGAAATGGTCGAGAGGTAAAGATTGATATATAGGATGATGGTATCTGGACACCGAAAGTGTTTCGGGACGTACTAGGAAGGAATCGGGTCACCGGAAGGGGTTCCGGGCACCCCCCCGGCAAGTTATGGGCCTTATGGGCCAAAGGAGGTCTAAGTGCATCTAGTGCCACCCCTAGTTGGTTTTGGATTATTGACGACAAACTTAGTTGAGGGACTAATGTGTTTGTGAGAATTACAGGATAACAGAGGTAGTGGTCCCTTATTGATTCGGTTTACCTACGAGAGATGACCCCGAAAAATGTGTGAAGACAATGAAGATAATGGTGGTTTGTGAAGACATTCACGATGAATATAATGACATGTGAAGACATTCATTTGAAGACTATGGAGTGCGAATACATAGTGGTTTCGTAGTTTCCTTTTCTTCTTTATTGAGTCATAGGAACCACCGTACTGTTAAGTGGGGTCTAAGGTGAACAAAGTCAGAGTGAATGAAGTGATTCTCAATCAAAATCCTATGTCTTCGAGCGAAGACAATGAGAGCAAAACTTATCCAGAGTTGGATGAGTCAGCTTTGCTTGTAGCCCAAGCTAAGCTGCCGCATGTGTTTGAAATCCGACCGTTGGACGCATGTCAGTTCCTTAGTGACCCAGGGTCATTTCAGACATATTAGGTCGGGTTGCCTCCTGGCTATAAATAGCCCACCCCTACACCATAAACTGGTGGCTACTCAGAGTTAGTGCACGGCTTTTATCGTTTGGGAGAAACCCACCTCCGAAGACTTTGACAGAGAGATCCTTGTGAGGACAAAGCCCAAAACACCCAGAGCCAAAGAGTGTTAGGCATCACTGAAGTCTTTCTGTCCGCGTGACCTGAGGACTTGTTACACTTGAGGACTGTGAATCCTCCAGCCGGTTAGGCGTCGCGTTCTGAGCACCCAAGAGCCATTTTGGATTGCCGGTGAGCGAAGTCTGTGAAGGTTTGGAAGTCTACCTTGAGTACTTACCAGAGTGATTGGGCGAGGACTGGGTGTCCTTAGCTCAAGGGGAATAAGGTGAAGACGCGGTCTTCTGAGTTCAATCTCAGCCTCCCAAACCAGACGTACAATTGTCACAGCAACTGGAACTGATCTACCAAATCCTTGTCTTCACCAAGCGACTGGTTCTATCCTCTACTTCCTTTACTCTTTAGTTTCTCTTTGTGAAGTCATTGCTTACTTGTCTGATCTGATTGACTTTAGTGTGTGAAGACTATTACCTGTTTGGCTTCTTATTGTCTTCCATTCTGATCCATACTACCTAGCTGCTGATAGTCTTCATACTTTCACTATATCGCTTACTTGACTATGGCTTATCTAGTGTAGTCTATCTTCCATTGCATATCAATAGGTTCATTTCATCTGTTTGTCTTCAAAGACCTCGTGTTTTGAAGACTTTCATAAAAATCACCTATTCACCCCCCTCGAGGCAATAACTAGCACTTCCAATTGGTATCAGAGCAAGGTGCTCCCTTGTTCTGTGTGATTCGGTTTAACCACCTGGAGTTTTAGCTATGTCGACTGCAGGGATAATCAAGGTCTCCGCTGCGTGCCCAGTCTTTGATGGCACTGATTACCCCTACTGGAAGAATAAGATGCGCATGCATCTTGCATCCATTGACGTCGACCTCTGGTATGTCGTCAAGACAGGCGTTCCCAAGGCCGGTGAAGGTTTCACCGCTGCTGATGTCAAGAGGTTCGCTCAACTGGACTCGACCGCCAAGAACATCATCTGTGCTCATCTGACCAAAGGACAGTATGGCCGTGTGAGTGCCCTGGAAACTGCGAAGCTAGTCTGGGACTGGTTGTCCAAGGTCAACGAAGGCGTCTCTACTCAGAGAGACTCAAGGAATGATGTTCTTCAGAATCTTTTCAACCGCTTCAAGAGAAACGACAATGAGAATGTCCAGCTCACATTTGATTGCCTCACTGATATCACAAATGAGGTTCGCACTCTTGGCGCCACTGAGATCACCAAGCACGAAATCCTGAAGAAGCTTCTGGGATCACTTGACAGTTCATTTGACACCCTAGCCCTGATGATACAAGAGCGTCCCGACTTCAAAGATCTCGAACCATCTGACATACTTGAGAGACTCAACACACATGAGTTCCAGCTATCTGAGAAAAGAGACATCTATGGCCCTAACTATGGCCGAACCCATGCTTTGAAGGCAAAGGCTATTTCCTCATCTGAAGAAGAATCTTACTGCAGTTCTGAGGATCCTAAAGACATTGGAAAGGAGCTAGCCATGCTTGTGAAGAAGTTCCAGAAGTTCTCCAAAAAGAATCGCTTCGGAAAGTCTTCAAGATCCAGCTGTAGAAATGATGAGGCTTCCTCTCATGACCATAAGAAGAGAACATGCCACAAATGCAATAAGCCAGGCCACTACATCTCTGAGTGTCCTCAATGGGACAAGGAATCTAAGAAGAAGAAGAAGAAGAAGAGCAAGGAATATGATTCTGACGATAACAAAAAGAAGAAATCCTCAAAGTCTTCTTCAAAGTCTTCATCCAAGTTTTCATCTCACAAGAAGAGCTCATCCAGCAAGGCTCGTGCATTCGTTGGCAAGGAGATGGATTCAGAGGAGGAGTCTGCTTCTGAGGAGGCGGAGGTGGAGTCTGAGGAGAAGTCTGATTCTGGAGTGGCAAGCCTGGCTCTAGCTTCGACATTCGTCGCTAAGTCCATCTTCAACACTGAAGGCAATGGTCACGTCGCCGACGATGAAGCCGATGATGAGGACGACTTTGCTCCGACCTGCTGTGTAACATTCCAAATTTTCAATTTGGAATGTTATACTTAGGTCATCATATGCATATCATATTTTATTTGCATTTCCTTTGCGATCCCAGGAATTCTAAGCAACTCAAGGACCCACGGAGAGAGTTGGGGATTTCATTCATTTTTATATTTGAATTCTTCTCAAATATTGAAAAGAGGATCACTTTGGTTTTATTTATTTCTCTCTCCGAAATATTTCATTATAAAAATAAAAGAGAGGAGATAATATGACTTCTCCAAAATAAAAGAAATATTGGAGGAAAAATGTTAAAATCAAATAAATAATTTTATTTGGATTTTTATGGCCATTTTATTTGAATTAGAAAAAAAACATGCATTTTTCAAAATTGCATTTTAGGCCACGAAAATGTTCACTATGTTCTAAATATTTTATTTAGACGGTGAAAATTGTTTTTGGCAATTTTAGAATTTTTCTATATTTCTTTAGGAATTTTCCTTCTGCGGATTTTATTTAAAAAAGTCTTCGGACCGACTGGGCCGAAGCCCAGCCGGCCCAACGCCCGGTCGCCCCCGACCCCGAGCCGGTCTCCTGCTCCCGCACACGCTGCCACCGCCGTGGCCGCCTCGGAGTCCGCCGTCGCCCTGCCCCCTCCCGCAAGCACCACCCCACGACCCCCTTTACAAGCCGCCCACCCCCGCCGCCTATCCTCGCCCTGCTCGCCGCCGTGCCGCCGCCTGCGCCACCCCGCCGCCGCCTGCCGCGCCGCGCCGCCGCTCGCCACCCCGCGTCCGCGCCGCAGCCGCCCCGCCTCGCCTGAAGCCGCCGGACCTCGCAGATCTCGCCGCCCGTTTTTTTGGTTTTAGGTAAAAAACGTCTCGCTTTTTTTAGAAACCCTAGATTTGTTTTTTTAGATCGGTTCGGTTCGGTTCGTTCTTTTTGTTTCGTTATTTAGCGAGCGTCCGCTCGTTAGTTCGTTTATAACGAACACGTTCGTCCGTTCGTCTCTGTTAACGAATGTTCGCGCCGTAGTCTTTTTTTGGCCAGGGACCTATCCGCGATTATTTTATCACAGATTAGCCCCTGATCTTCAAACCCTCGCAACTTTTTAACCATTCGTCCAAATCCAGTGAAACCAACGCCAAAATCTTGGTCTCGAGCCCCTCTTTCTGGTTAATCAACTTGAACATGATTTTGACAGTTTAAAATTTGGTTTTAAGCAGATTTGAAATTGAAATTCTTTTGACCGTAGTTTCAGTTCCGTAGCTCCGGTTCGATTGATTCCTTTTGCAAATCGAATCTCTTCAGTTGAACTTTCAGATTTGATCTTCTTATTTGAGTTTTACCCTTGCATCAATGCTTGAGTGCTTATGTATGCTATTGTTTGTTTGCGACAGAATTTCCGGAGTGCGAAGCATGCTACTAGGAGTCTCTAGGGTTTGCGGATCGTCAGCAAGGCAAGTAACACTTTGATCATACCCCTTTATCACCCAGTTTTATGCATTAGTTACAATCCTCAAACACTGCATGATTAGGATGTGATTAACATGTGGGCATTGCGAAGTAGATGATGAGGTAGAACCTATTGTCCTTTTGTTATCAAACCCTTGGGAGTTACTTCTACGCTATGCTTATATTGCCATGCTATGCTCGTAGACGTGGATTGGGTTTGCGAGTATCCATGACAGATGTGAGATTGTTAATTAATGGTTAACTTAAGGTGGCTACTTAAACACACATCTGGGTGGATTGGTTGCGGGCACCTTGGGATATACTAGTGTTGTCCTTTGGTTCGCCACCCATGCTCAAAGGGATCATAAGATTATTCATGCTAGAAACTTCCGTGTCCAGCCACAAGCTATTACGGGCTCTAGCATAGTTGAGTATGTTGCATGACCTCTTTCAGTGGCAGGCTAGCAGATGTAGGGGATGTAGGTTGGTACTGTCTACCCAGAGTAAAGAGTTGATGCTTCTGAAAGACTGTGTCTCTCTCATCCGTTTCTCAAACACCATGTAGTGCGAGAAATCCAACGGAGGAGATCGAGTCTTGTGGGGAAAAGTGCGCAAACCTCTGCAGAGTGTACAAACTAATCATGGTTAGTCGTGTCCCCGGTTATGGACATCTTGAGTATCTGGTTCTTGGATTATCATGTTGATCTCATCACTCTAATTAATTTGTTGGGTTGCTAATTACTTGTTTAATTGGGATTGAGATGGGGATTTACCATTCTCAGTGTTTATCAACTACCATGATAGTTAAATAAAATATATTCCTTTGTTGTAGGAAAAAATTGGCTTTTCGCAAAACATTATAACCATAGAGCCTCCAACAGCCATATATGCATGTAGTGATAGCATTTACTTGTTCATTGCTCTACTGTGTTATATTGCCAGCATATTCCATGTGCTGACCCATTTCGGGCTGCAACATATCATGTTGCAGACTTTCAGACGAAGAGTAAGGTGCGCTAGGTCATTGTCGTGCACTCAACTATGCCGTTGGAGTTGATGGACTCACTTTATCTTCCAAGCCTTGCATTGTTATCTTATTTAGATGGCCTTAAGCCATATTTATTGTAATAAGTTCTCTTTTGAGACATTTGATGTAATAAGTGTGTGATTGTACTCTGTTATAAATCCTTCGAGTACTGTGTGTGTCAGCATTACCGATCCAGGGATGACACTTATACACAGAGATTTGACCGTCTGAGGTCGGATCGCTGCATGCTGCTTCATGGCATGAGGTGCCAAGGTAAACTCACGCGATGCTTACTTTAAAACATCTAGTGAAGATGACTCGGAATGTGAATCCAAACCTAGCTACAAGACTCTGGCTAAAATTGCAACTGAACAACAAACTGCCATGGAACATATTCGAAAGTTGCTAGACAAAAGCGATGACCTGTTGGACACGGAAATGAATCGAACTCAGTCCTTAATTGAAGACATAAAAAATCTTCATGTTAAGTACGAGGAACTTGAAAGTCGTCATGAAACCCTCTCAGCTACTCATGAGAAGCTTTCCTATGATTATCTTCAAAGGAAGCAAGATCTAAAGAATCTGAGAGCGTCTCATGAAGATATTCAGAAAGAGAACGATTCACTTTGCGCTCAACAGATTAGTTCCACTCAGAAAGATTTTGTGGCACCATGTTTAAGATGTCTTGAGCATGATAATGTTGTCTCTGTTATTGAATGTTCTACTGCTGCTAATGTTGCAGTATCTTCAACCGTTGACATGGTTTCTAACCCCTCTTCTTAGGATACCACTACTATTGCTGATGAAAATTCTAGGTTGAAGACATTGCTTGAAATAGGCATGTACAAAAGCCTCAAAGGGCATCAGACACTATATGATGTTCTCAAGAAACAGATTTTGAACTGAAACCCTAGGAAAGAGGGTGTTGGGTTCGAGAGGAAAATTAATGTTGATGGTTCATACTGGAAGCCTGAGCAGTACCCCAAAACCACATGGGTTGCTGCAAAGGGCCCGTCAGTGGATCCATCTACCTTATCTGGCTTCACTTGTGCTAACCCCATTATCATTGATGAATCCTTTGACGCAAATTATAAGCTGTTTAAGAATCAAAATGGTGAAGTGTTTGCCAGGTTTATTGGTACGAACTGCAGGAGTGGACCACCTTCGAAGAAGATCTGGGTGCCCAAAAGTTGTCTTGAGAAGCTTCAAGTGAATGTCATCATGACACCACCTGGGAAGAAGACAAACCCCAGACCAAAGGCTTCATACAGACATAGGACCCCCCATGGTCACCCTAACGCCAATGTTTTCCAGGGAAACCATACTCAGAGTTATGAATATGAGCGTGTTTCTTCAAACCGCTATGTTCATAAAACCGAGAACTTTTCTGCCTATTCTTATGAGTATTATTCATCTCCTGCAAGGCTATTTGCTAGGGCTCCAAAGCCAAAGTTCTTAGATGCTTCACTTAGAGTCATTGCTTCTAAGCCACCCCTGAAGATGTGGGTGGTTAAGAAGAATTAACTTTCTTTTGCAGGGAAAGGTCTCCAGCCGGAAATCAAAGCTTCAGGCGCTAATGCTGGGGACCAAAAACATCTTGTGGGACGCAAGATAAAGTGCCAAAATGGTCTTACTATGTATTTCTTCCCAGGGTTTCTTGTCAAACATCCTATCTACCCTAACAAGGATTTGAACTTTGATAGTATGCTTGTTCGTCAAACGTTTATGCTTCACACTTATCTTTGTGAAGCCTATCCCCCAAACTGTATAATAGGGTACGGCTCCGAAAGCTACTGAATGGATTATGGACAGTGGATGCACTAACCACATGACTGGTGATCGAAGTCTTCTTATGGATTCAACCCTACGTCCATCTGACAAGAGTCACATCACATTTGCTGACACTTGTAAAAGCAAGGTATTGGACCTAGGTAGAGTTGCAATCTCAAAGGATCAGCACATGGATAAAGTGATGCTTGTTGAATCCCTTGGTTCAACTTAATGTCTGTCTCAATGCTTTGTGATATGAACAAGATTGTGATATTTGGAAAATATCGTTGCCTTGTGCTTATGGAATCTGACAAATCTCTAGCCTTAGAAGGCTATCGAAGAGACGATCTGTATATGGTAGATTTCTCCGCAGGACCACAGCTTGCTGTATGTCTTCTAGCAAAAGCTTCAGAGTGCTGGCTCTGGCATCGGAGGCTAGGGCATGCAGGCATGAGGAACTTGCACACTCTCGCGAAGAAGAAGCATGTCATTGGCATCGAGGGCGTCAAGTTCAAGAAGGATCATCTGTGTGGTGCCTGTGAAGCCGGGAAGATGACAAGGGCCAAGCATCCCTCGAAGACAATCTTGACAACAACACGCCCCTTCGAGCTGCTTCACATGGACTTATTTGGCCCTACTCATTACTCCACCCTTACTACCACTGCATGTCTCTATGGCTTCATCATTGTTGATGATTACTCAAGATATACCTGGGTGCACATAATTCTCTACAAGACTGAAGTGCAGGATGTCTTTAGACGATTCGCCAATCGTGCCATGACCAACTATGGCATCAAGATCAAGCACATTAGAAGTGACAATAGCACATAATTCAAGAACACCGGCCACAACACTTATCTTGATACATTGGGCGTCACACATGAGTTCTATGCTCCATACTCGCCTCAATAGAATGGCATCGTGGAACACACAAGAACAGAACCCTTATTGAGATGGCACGTACGATGCTTGATGAGTACAAGACTCCAAGAAAGTTCTGGCCTGAAGCCATTGATACTGATTGCCACATCATCAACCGTGTATATCTTCATAAGTTCCTGACTGGTAAGAAGCCAAATGTCAGCTATTTCAGAGTCTTTGGTGCTAGGTGCTGGATCAAGGATCCACATCACACTTGAAAATTTGCACCAAAAGCACATGAAGGTTTTATGCTTGGTTACGGAAAGGATTAACACTCCTACAGAGTCTTCAACCTCTTTCACTATAAAGTGGTTGAAACTGTGGATGTGTGGTTCAATGAGACAAACGGCTCGCAAAGAGAGCACCTGCCAAATGTGCTAGATGAAGCTACACCAAGTGAATCTATCAAGCTAATGGGTACTGGAGAAATCATACCTACCGAGGAACATGCTGAAGAGGAAATCATCATTTCTGCACCTAATCAGCATGAAGACACTGCTCAGCCTGAAGCCAATGCTGAAGATGAAGACAATGATCAGCCAGGGCAAAATCTTCGTCCAGTACATCCTCGCGTTGCAAATGAAGTCCAGATTGAGAAGATAATTGATAGTATCAATGCACCTGGTCCACTCACTCGTTCAAGAGCAACACAGCTAGCAAATTTCTGTGGGCACTTTGCATTTGTCTCTATGTTTGAACCCAAGAAAGTTGATGAAGCCTTCATGGAACCTGAATGGATTCAAGCTATGCAAGAAGAGCTTCAACAGTTTGAGTTGAATAATGTATGGGAGCTCGCAATGCGTCCTGATCCTCGGAAGCACAATATCATCGGCACCAAATGGATCTATCGCAACAAACAGGATGAGCATGGTCAGGTTGTCAGAAACAAGGCTCGTCTTGTTGCTCAAGGTTACACACAAGTGGAAGGGATTGACTTCGATGAAACCTTTGCTCCCGTGGCTAGACTTGAAGCCATTCTCACACTGCTAACCACAACAACATTCTTCTGTACCAAATGGATGTAAAGAGTGCCTTCTTCAACGGCAAAATTGAAGAAGAAGTGTATGTTGCATAACCACCTGGTTTTGAAGACCAAAAGCGTCCTGACATGGTGTACAAGCTCAACAAGGCACTGTATGGCCTCAAACAAGCACCTCGCGCTTGGTATGACACACTCAAAGACTTCCTGAAGAGCAAAGGCTTCAAACCTGGTTCTCTAGATCCCACTCTTGTCACAAAGACATATGATGGTGAACTGTTTGTACGCCAAATCTATGTGGGTGACATTATCTTCGGCTGCACTGACAAGAGATACAATGATGAATTTGAGCGTATGATGCAAGAGCAATATCAGATGTCCATGATAGGTTAGCTGAAGTTCTTCCTTGGTCTTCAAATCCGTCAGCAGAGAAATGGCATCTTCATATCACAAGAGAAGTACCTCAAATATTGCCTGAAGAAGTTTGGAATGCAAGACCGCAAAGGGTACACGATGCCAGTGCCAACCAAAGGCCAATTGGGCCCCGACGACAATGGTAAAGAGTTTGATCAAAAGGTATACTGCTCCATGATTGGTTCTTTACTGTACTTATGTGCATCTAGGCCTGATATAATGCTTAGCGTTTGCATGTGTGCCCGGTTCCAAGCGGCACCAAAGGAATCACATCACCTAGCTATGAAGCGAATTCTTCGACATTTGGCTCACACCCAACACTAGGATTATGGTATCCAAAGGGCTCAGAGTTTGATCTAGTTGGATTCTCGGATGCTGATTATGCCGGTGACAAGGTTGATCACAAGTCCACATCAGGCACATGCCACTCTCTTGGATGATCTCTTGTCTGTTGGTCTTCAAAGAAGCAGAACTGTGTATCACTCTCCACTGCTGAATGTGAATACATTGCTGCTGGATTCTGCTGCGCTCAGCTTCTCTGGATGAAGCAAACTCTCTAGGACTATGGCATCAACATGAAGCATGTGCCACTCTACTGCGACAATGAAAGCGCCATCAAGATTGCTCACAATCTAGTTCAGCACTCGAAGACAAAGCACATTCAAATCCGTCATCATTTTCTCAAAGATCATGTGTTGAAGGTTTTGCAACTGGCAGATATCTTCACAAAGCCCTTGGATGAGAAAAGGTTATGCTAGCTGCGGTGTGAGATAAATAGCTTAGAATCCTCAAATGTCTTGTGAAGGGAGACACTTCCTAACGCTTATGCATGTTGATGACTTAGATGTGCAACACACCAAGTAACGTATATCTTCAATTCATGAAGACTTACCCTCTAAGTGTGAATACATTAATGTGGAATTTGACTTCGGAGCGCCACGATAATTGTGCGTCGTGTCTGGGTCTAATACTTCCTATACGGTGGGTAACGCCACCACCAAACTTTTTAGAAGATTTTCATTTGGCGTCATGATTGTATTATCTTCATTTTGGTTTGTCTTCAACATTGATTTGACTTCAAAGTTGATCTTCGCAATGTTGATTTGGTCTTTTCTGATATATCAATATATATGTGTTATGTCCTCTACATCATTCACTTATAGCTATGTCTTCAAACTTGCCATTTTCTGAACTAAGTGAATGTGATCGGACCCTAACCCCTTCTGTGCTTCTACCTCAAATTCTTTCTGTCTAGTCATATGCATTCTGTTGACACGTGTCGAATGTCTTCACTGTGTCCTTGTCAGCTGAAGATACAGAGACACACATTTAAAAATGTTTTTAATGCCTCATCTCTTTTGCCTGAAAACCGGAGAAGCCGGAACGACCACCCGACAAACCAGGCGCGCGTGGGAACATGGCTCAACTCTCAATAAGTTGCATGCACGCCATGTGTCCACCAGATGTGAACCGCCAGGGGCACCCGCGTAATTGTGCTGCGCAGCCCTTCACCTTATAAATACTCACCCGCGTAGTCATTATCTCCTCTTCCACCTCACCATCTCGCTCAAACCCTAGTGCCACCGCCAGTTTGAGTCGACGCCGGAGACGAAGCGCTTAGCTGGCGCGACCTCTTCGACGCCGTCTTCACGCCGGCCGCGGACCTCGTCTTCTCCGCCGCTGCTGTAGGTGTCTTCCGCCGCTAAGTTAGGGCACGGGAGATTGGATTGCTCGGTATCCGTTCTGCCTCGCCTAGCAGTTCTTCAAGTGGTAAATAAACTCGCTTTTTACTGCTTTTTCGATCTGTTGAGTCCGTCCATTTAATGCAAAAGTGGTTTCTGAACTTCCAAATCTGGATCTTTCTGTTTCTGAATCTCATATCTTGCAAGTATATTCACTTATGCTTCACAACTAGTTAGATTCCTCACTTGTACTTATTCATGGATCCGTATAAATCTGGAACCAACTCACTTCAAATAAGTGAATGTCTTCGCACTATGAGGTCAATGTCTTCAAACTGATTTATCTTCAAAATCTTCTAAGAATGCATATGACCTCTTACCCTTCCCTCGCATCTCTAATGCTGTCACAGGTACATGTCCGTGGGAGAATCCCTTGGGTCTCATAGTCTGCATTCATTTGCAGAATACTTACAACATCACATTGAATCTCCTGAAGCTAGTTCTTGTCTGACCGGTCGTCTGAAGCAATTCATAATATTGAAGCCCTTCTGCTTGAGTCAAATGGCTTCAAGCAAATCCGCAAAGAAAGGTGGCAGGCAGCACCGAGGTAACACTGCTATGGATTTGCCACCAGATCTATATGAACTATACAAGTCTGATCCAGAGGAAATCTGTGGAGAACGCAAGACTCGAGTCCAATGGATTCGAAGGTACTGGGCTGAGAAATGGTTTACGTACAACTTCGTTACACCTGAATATGCGAAGAAGAATGTTGTGAGGCCACCATGTGGGCCGATACTGTCTACAGAAAACTGCACCCCAAGACAAAGGCTGAAGCTATTGCGCAGTGATTCTATCCATGCATGGTCAGAGGACCACAGCCTGCTGATGTCGACCCATCCAGTCTCAGATGGTGTCGTGAAGAGGATTTGTTCGAGAAAAATCTTGAGTTTACTAGGGCTTCAGTTGTGCAGAACAAGAAGGAACTGGGGGCCAACTTCAATCCTGGCCCAGCAGCTCCAAAGCCAGATGGCACCCTTGAAGCCAATCAAAACATAATTGGCCCCTTTGATAACTTCGATGGTCTTCTCTCTCACATTGCTGCACAAAGGGCCACTGTTGAAGTTGCCACTGCCGAAGAGGAGCATGAGGATGAACCTGAACCTTCGAAGCCAAAGAAGAAGTCCAAGGCTTCAAAATCTTCCTCTGCTCCAAAAACTTCAAGAGTGAAGCCATTGAAACCTGCACTGCCTGAATCCAGTGTGAAGTCTGAAGATCAATCTCGCGTCTGCAAGAAGACCAAGAAGCCCAAGAAAATTTCTGGGCATGACCTTACTCTTGCTGCCATTCTGCGCAATGAGGACAACACCATTGATCTGTCGAGCGATGAAGATCTTGCAGATGATGCTCTGGAGATGCTCATCAAGAGCAAATAGGAGGCCGAAATCTGCAAAGATTTGCCTCCGTTTGATGTTGGTATACTAAACAACTTCATTGATGAATGGTTTGAGGATCAAAGCATCAACATTGATGATTTGCAGCTGCCAGTGGACATCAGCGTCACCTTTCAAGGAGCCACTGCCAACGAACTTGCCATAGCTCAGAAAATTGTTGAGCTGAAGAATAAGATCGATTATGAGAAGGCTCAGTTCAAGAAGCACATGGCCAAGCTTAGTGTTGTTGATGTGCAAAACTTCAAGCAAATGATGCATGACCTCAAGGACCAGTTCAACAAGAAGCATGAAGAAGCCAAAGGCTCACGCGAGTGCATGAAGTATTATGCGCAGAAGTGTGTGCAAGCGCACAATGAGGCTGAGAAGAGAAAGGCACTTGGGCGTCCTAGCATCGACCCCAAGCTTGCTGCCAAGAAGAGCAAGAAGTCTGTTGAAGCAAAACCCAACGCTCCAAGGCAGGAACGACCAAACATAGTCTTCCCTGCCAGCATGACTGGCTCGAAGCCAAAGGTCCCCTCAGCAGCTTCTGAGCAAAAGAAGACAAGGCAAGCTGAGGTAGAAGCCAGGAAGAGGAAGTATCATGACACCTCTGATGCCACTCCCTCCAAGAAAAAGTTGAAGACAAAGGCTTCAAAGTCTTCAAGAAGAGAGCATGCTGCTACACAAGAGCCACTGAACGTTGAACCAATCTTTGTTGCTCTACCTGCCTCCACCAACCGTGAGCGTCGTCAAGTGATCCATGAGCCTGCTTCCACACAGGGTCCAAAAGTGAAGAGATTCCAGCTGCGGACTCCAATGCAGCTGAAGACATTGGTCATGAAGACAATGTTGACGATGATGAAGTCCTTCCTCAGCTTGAACCCATTCCGGTATCATCGCCTGCTCCAACGAGCAGTGAACTCATAAGCATTGGTGGTACCACGACGCCAACTGCGCAAGATGAATTTTGGGAAGAGCAACAACCAAACACCCCCTGCATGAAGTCATTCCCCGTACTCCACCTGCTCTAGTCACCACTCTGGTGCTTGATGATGATTACATGAAACAGACCACTCCCTCATCGAAGGTGTTGCCATCATTTCAAAGGCTTCGCAAAGGCCTCAGGACCCAGGTCTCCATGTCAAGCCTTCCAGAAGCAGATGCGCAACAAACCAGCTCAGTAGCATGTAAAGTGTTCCCAGAAGCCTACGTCTGCTCATGAGTCTGAAGCCAAAGCTGCTGAAGACATTCCGGCTGCATCATCCGATGAAGGAAAGAAGAAGAAAGAGATGTTATCCCCCCGCCAGTGATCCAGTTATTCATGAAGAGAATGTGATCGAGACAGACCCTCCAGCCATTGAAAATATGGAGGTTGAAACCAATGAGGCTGCCACCACTAAAGCCAATGACACTGTCATGGCTGAAGACAATGTGGAGCCCGAAGTCAATGCTGCAACTGAAGACATTGTGCAGCCAATCACTTCCGATGTAGCCGTTCCTCCACCAGTGCCACACAGTATGGAACGTGCTTACAATCGTGGTGAGTTGGTGACTGTCAAATGGCCCATTATGGTACCACCCACTGCTCCAGGCCCTCAGTATGATTATCATGTGGAGCATAGGCCTCAAACTCAGAAGCCGAAGCCAAGATTGCCAAGGCTTCCCAGTGCTGCAACAACCAAAGGCTCTTTCAGTGTGCTTAGCTTCAGAGAGCACAATACATTCCTTGGCAACGCCAAGAACCCCTACAAGAAGCCCAAGATCTCCTCTGACAGGATTTTGAGCCATCAGCTATGAAGCTACTACTCTTGCATTCTGTACAACCAAGAGCGGATTTCTCCTCATAAGCGTCTGAATTGTGATGCTATTGCTGGGATGCCATGCCTTGAGGAGGCTCTGGACTGCTTCAGAGATATTGGGCTGCTTCCATTTGTTACTCACAAAGAGCATTGGAACAAAGAGCTTCTGCTGCAGTTTTATGCCACACTTTACATTCGAGGCTACAACAGGGATCCGAAGACTTGGATCCTTGAGTGGATGACAGGTGACGTACATCATGAAGCCAAAGATCAGTACATCATTGAGCTTACTTCCCTTCCCACTCCTGGTGAGTTGTTTGAACCAGGTTGTCAGCTTCATCAAGATGAACTACAGAGCATCTTTCAGAAGCCAGAGCCAAATATGAGCCAGATGTTAATCATGATGAAGCCTTTGCCCCATGACGCCGAATACCCCAAGGAGTTCTTTGTCAAGGACCTTGAGTACTTGCCCTGCATAGTATACCACATTCTGAGGCGTACCTTGTGGCCTACCAAAGGCAACTCTTCTGAAGCCAAACTCGAAGGCGCCATGAAGACAGTAGTCTTCTATATCATCAATGACATCAGATTCAATATGCAAGATTTCTTCATCCAGCAGCTTGCAGCTTCTGGCTTTGATCTCTTTGGTCTGAAATTCTATACTCCTGGGTTATGCGCCTGATCAAGCTCCATTCCTCAGTCAACTATCAACCTTCAACTCACAACCATGTTGTGTTCCTGCCTGACATTGATATGTCCTATGAAGCCATCTACCCTGAGCCTGCTAAGAAGCCACTCCACTCACAAAATGCAGAATATCAAAGCTTCACTCAGCCAATTGAAGGCATTCATGTGCCAAATTCTGCTACTCCTGCTTATCCTCTGGCTGGCAACTTGCGTCTGCCGCATCGTGCCAACACTAAAGCCACTGCCAGTATAATTTCTCAAAGGCCTCAAAAGCGTCCCTGTGTCCTCAATGACCGAGAGCTTCTTGTATCCCTTCATCAGAAACAAGATAGACATCATGACTCGCTAAAGCACCAAATGCAGAGTCTTCTAGTTGACGTCAATCGCATTCGCAAGTTAGCAACCAAGAATTCATTCGTTGCGCATGAAGCCTGTCGGCAGTCCTGGAAAATCCTCACACTCCTCTGCTCTGAAGATGATCTTCGCGAAGATGGCTTCATAGAGAAATTCAAGTTTGATTCGAGGCCTCCACAATCTGCAAGTTGGCGTCCAACAACTTCCATTGAAGATTCTAAGTATTCATCTTCGGTTGCAACTGTTGTTGCGAGAGTCGTCGACGAAGAGACGACGCCACTTCACCAGCAATGGCTTCTCTGCACCACGACTCTGCATCAGGCCCGTCTGCAGCGCCCAACACCACCATCGACCCTGCTGCTCCAACACTTCTCCACCTAGGAACGAGTAGATCCTCTATGTCTTCAAACCTTTTTGGTCCTCACTAACAAAAGGAGGAGAAGCATATGAGGTTGATAGTCTTCAAGCGGGTCAATATGGGGTGGTTGCCTTATTTTTGCTAAGTTCTTACAAATCTCGTTTTGAAACTATTTGGCTCTTGAGTTGTAACACTTAAACTTGATGGTCGTATGCTACTTTTGCTGCTACTTTGTGATGCGATGATAAATTCCGCATGAAGTCAATCTACAGACGCCCATTTCTTAGTATGCATTTCATTATCTTCACTATTCTTATGTATGCATGATGAATTGTCTTCATGAGTTGAAGAGGATCTCCACAAAGTAAAACCTGCCACGTGCATTTGCATTCAAAAGCAAACTACTCATATGCACATCTTCAGGGGGAGCCTTTTACGACCTATGAAGACAATGACTTTGATCTTTAGCTTTCACATACTTTTATCCCTGTTGAAAACTTCAACCAGTTTGTCATCAATCTCCAAAAAGGTGGAGATTGTAAGTGCATATAGTGCCACCCCTAGTTGGTTTTGGAGTATTGACGACAAACTTGGTTGAGGGACTAATGTGTTTGTGAGAATTGCAGGATAACACAGGTAGTAGTCCCTTATTGATTCAGTTTACCAACCAGAGATGACCCCTAGAATGTGTGAAGACAATGAAGATAATGGTGGTTCGTGAAGACATTCACGATGAAGATAATGACATGTGAAGACATTCACTTGAAGACTATGGAGTGCGAAGACATAGTTGTTTCGTAGTTCCCTTTTCTTCTTTATTGAGTCATAGGAACCACCATACTGTTAAGTGGGGTGCAAGTGAACAAAGTCAGAGTGACTGATGTGATGCTCAATCAAAATCCTATTCTTCGAGCGAAGACAATGAGAGCAAATCTTATCCAGAGCTGGATGAGTTGGCTTTTCTTGTAGCCCAAGCCAAGCTGCCGCGTGTGTTTGAAATCCGACCGTTGGACACCTGTCGGTTCCTTAGTGACCCAGGGTCATTTCGGACATATCAGGCCGGGTTGCCTCCTGGCTATGAATAGCCCACCCTCTACACCATAAATTGGTGGCTGCTCAGAGTTAGTGCACGGATTTTTTTGTTTGAGAGCAACTCACCTCCGAAGCCTTTGAGAGAGAGATCCTTGCGAGGACAAAGCCCAAAACACCCAGAGCCAAAGTGCTAGGCATCACTGAAGTCTTTCTGTCCGCGTGACCTGAAGACTTGTTACACTTGAGGACTGTGAATCCTCTAGCCGGTTAGGCGTCGCGTTCTGAGCATCTAAGAGCCATTGTAGATCGCCGGCGAACGAAGTCTATAAAGGTTTGGAAGTCTACCTTGAAGACTTACCAGAGTGATTGGGCCAGGACTGGTTGTCCTTAGCTCAAGGGGAATAAGGTGAAGATGCGGTCTTCTGAGTTCAATCTCAGCCTCCCTAACCAGACGTACAGTTGTCACAACAACTGGAACTGGTCTACCAAATCCTTGTCTTCACCAAGCGACCGGTTCTGTCCCCTACTTCCCTTACTCTTCAGTTTGTCTTCGTGAAGTCATTGCTTGCTTGTCTAATCTGATTGACTTCACTGTGTGAAGACTATTACCTGTTTGGCTTCTTACTGTCTTCCATTCTGATCCATACTACCTAGCGGCTGATAATTGTAACGCCCACGATGCGGCTATATCTCCCACGTGTCGAGGCACGACTTAGAGGCATAGCCGCATAGTGGTTTTGTCGCAAGAAGGGTCATCTTCACACAATCCCATGTAATGAACAAGAATGGGATAAAGAGTTGGCTTACAATCGCCACTTCACACAATACATAAATATCATTCATACATCATCCAAAATACAATCATATAGACCGACTACGGTCAAAATCCAGATGAAAATAAGACAACCCCAAATGCTAGATCCCCGATCGTCCCAACTGGGCTCCACTACTGATCATCAGGAAAAGACACATAGTAACGACCACGTTCCTCGTCGAACTCCCACTTGAGATCGACGCCATAATCTGCACTGGCATCGTCGGCACCTGCAACTGGTTTTGGAAGTATCTGTGAGTCACGGGGACTCAGCAATCTCACACCCGCGAGATCAAGACTATTTAAGCTTATAGGACAACGAGGTGCAAAGAGGTGGAGCTGCAGCGGCAAAAGCATATATGGTGGCTAACTTGCGCATAAGAGAGCGAGAAGAGAAGCAAAGGAACGGACGTCATCTAGCAATGACCAAGAAGTGATCTTGAACACCTACTTACGTCATACATAACACAGACCGTGTTCACTTCCCGGACTCCGCCGAGAAGAGGCCATCACGGCTACACACGCACTTGGTGTATTTTAATTGGGTCAAGTGACAAGTTATCTACAACCCGACATTAACAAATTCCCATCTGCCTCATAACCGCGGGCACGGCTTTCGAAAGATAATACCCTGCAGGGGTGTCCCAACTTAGCCCATCATAAGCTCTCACGGTCAACGAAGGATAAACCTTCTCCCGGAAAGACCTGATCAGTCTCGGAATCCCGGTTTACAAGACATCTCGACAATGGTAAAACAAGACCAGCAAAGCCACCCGAATGTGCCGACAAATCCCGATAGGAGCTGCACATATCTCGTTCTCAGGGCACACCGGATGAGACATCCTACGAGTAAAAATCAGACCTCGAGTTTCCAGGAGGGGGCCCCGCAGTCTGCTCAGTTCGGACCAACACTCGAAGGAGCACTGGCCCGGGGGGGGGGGTGTTAAAATAAGATGACCCTCGGGCTCGCGAAAACCCGGGGGAAAAAGGTATAGGTCGCAAATGGTAAAACCAAGGTTGGGCCTTGCTGGAGGAGTTTTATTCAAGGCGAACTGTCAAGGGGGTCCCATAAATCACCCGACCGCGTAAGGAACGCAAACTCAAGGAACATAATCCCGGTATAACAGTAACTAGGGCGGCAAGAGTGGAACAAAACACCAGGCATAAGGCCGAGCCTTCCACCCTTTACCAAAATATATAGATGCATTAATTAAATAAGAGATATTGTGATATCCCAACATATCCATGTTCCGACATGGAACAAACTTCAACTTCACCTGCAACTAGCAACGCTATAAGAGGGGCTGAGCAAAAGCGGTAACATAGCCAAACAACGGTTTGCTAGGAGAGGATGGTTAGAGGATGACATGGCTAAAAATAGGAGACATGATATAGCAAGTGATAGGTAGCGAGCATGGCAATAGAGCGAACAACTAGCATAGCAAAGATAGAAGTGATTTCGAGGGGTGGTCATCTTGCCTGCAAGATTCTCAGAGTTGTCGAAAGCTTGATCCTCGTAAGCGTACTCGACAGGTTCCTCGTTCACGAACTCGTCTCCCGGATACCCAAGACAAGAGCACAAACAAACGGAACCACAATCAACAACGAGAAATGCGCAAGCAACATGATGCAAAACATGTATGATATGCAAGATATGATATGCGATGCATATGTGAGCTCCGGAAGGAAAATGATGAACATGGCAGTAACTTGGCAAACCAAGCATGCCACTGGAAAGATGAGATGATTTCGGTCGAAATCGATATAAAGATCACCGGAATCGGATGCACGGTTTGCAAATGGCAAGCAAAACAAGAATGACACTAATCTGCGATAAACAGCAAGATAGCACTTAAAATACAACAAGTAGCAATGTTACAGCACCCCAACATAGCAACAAAGCACATGGTAGTAATCTACAGGAGATGCTTAACAAAAGATGAACACTGAGCTACGGCTAGTTCACAACATATCAAGGTCAAACAAGCATGGCAAAAGAGCAAAAGATTACAGGTTCACAGACTTGGTGAAAAACTGGACATGGCAGAAATGAGCATCAGGTAGCCATGTTCAGAGCACAAAATTAACATAGCAAAACAAACCATGGTAGTGTTCTACTAAATGCACATGACAAAATTCCCTTACTGACCCTAAGCCAAAAAGGACCAGAAGATATGATGGCAGGTATGTAAACATAGCAAGTTTCGTTATCAGGTTTCAGACTTGGCAGAAAACAGAGCATGGCACAAATATTAATATGTAGGCCTCTTTGTGAGCTTGATGCACTCACTACAGAGCAATGAATGACAACCCAACCATACCTACAGCAAGATGGCATGTTTATGAAGCTATCCATGGCAAGAAAAATTGCATAGCATGTATGGATAAACTACAATAAGCTTGGCAAAAATGCATATCATGTTAAAAATCTTCCAGAAATATTTTATAGCAAAAGTAGAGCAAGATTGAGTCATGCTATCGTACTCTAAAATTGCAAAAAGTTGCAGGAATGGATCAACTACAACTATAGCTAGAAAACATCCTTACTGAACATCTCCAAAATATGCATGGATCTCTCTGTAGCATCAAGTTCACATGGCAACAAAGTTACAGCAGACAAGGACTGAGAAATCACCGTCCCTGGAATCAGAAATATTACGGGGCCTACTTCGCATGCTTGTGCTAGTCACCACAGAGATCACAAAAATACATGGACTATACCACTGGAAAGATGGCATGGCATACTTCAAAACACATGTAGAGCTCATACTCAAAAGATGCACAGATTAAATGATACAAAAATGACAATTCTCCAAGTTCTGATAAGAACCAGAGATTAACAGCAACTAGCCCTCTTCCAACGAAGATTTCGGCATCACGATGACCTCTAATGAATATGGTGCAATTGAACAAAATGAAGAGCATCACGAGGCGAACAATTTGATATATTACACGCGCGAATCGGAGCTATATGCACAGAGTTATAGAATCGGGAACAGGAGCATTTGCTGAGAATTTCCAGGACTTGGAAAAATTAGAGGTCGCGAGAAAGTCAACGGGGCTCACAGATCTGGATCGAGCCCGAGCTCCAGGAGCTCGTCGCCAGCGGGAGAGAAGGAGCCGGCGGTGGCGGCCGACGCCGGAGGAGGAGGGGACCCGGGGCGGCGGTCGCCGGCGGGGCGGCGCCGGCGGTGCTGCGGGCGGCGGCCGGAGGCACAAGGCGTGGCAGCGGCGGTGGAGTCGGAGGCGGCGGCGGCGGGGCAGGCGCGGAGGCGGGCGCGCGCGGGCGCGGAGGATGCGGCGGCGGGCTCGGGCGGGCCCGCTGCGGGCTTCGCGGGCCGGCGGCAGGGCGGTTGGACGTTGTCCGGCGCGGACGGACGCGTCCGGCGCGGACGGACGCGTCCGGCGGCGCGGTGGGAAAAACTCTAGGGTTCGTTTGTGATTTCGTTTTTCGGGATGCCCACTTATAAATAGGTAGAGGGAGCTAGGAGGCTCCAAATGAGGTGCGGTTTTCGCCCACACGATCGTGATCGAACGACCTAGAGTATGAAAGAGAGTTTGGTGGGTTTTGGGCTGGTTTTGGAGGGGTTTTTTGCTGGACACTCAAAAGGACTTTGCGGATGCCCGGTTAACCGTTGGAGTACCAAACGACCTCCGAATGGAACGAAACTTGACCGGTAGTCTCCGGGTGGTATATTAAGACCACTTGACAAGCCTCGGTCCATTCCGAGAAAGTTTGACACACGCACACGAAAGAAAACTAGAGGGGTGCACCGGAGGAGATAGGAGCGCCGGATTGGAAAACGGACAACGGGGAAAATGCTCGGATGGATGAGACGAACACGTATGCGAATGCAATGCACATGATGACATGATATGAAAATGCATGACATGACAAAATACAAAATGAAAGACAAAACCCGACAACGGAGGGAAAACATATCACATAGCCGGAAATGGCAAGAGTCGGAGTTACAAATATGGCAAGTTACATGCGGGGTGTTACAATAGTCTTCATACTTTCACTATATCGCTTACTTGACTATGGCTTGTCTAGTGTAATCTATCTTCCGCTACATATCAATAGGTTCATTTCATCTGTTTGTCTTCAAAGACCTCGTGTTTTGAAGACTTTCATAAAAAGCGCCTATTCACCCCCTCTAGTCGATAACTAGCACTTTCAGGAGGGGACAGACCAGCCCACAAGGGGGATGGTGCGCCTCCTCCCTTGTTTGGCCAACCCTAGGGAAGGAAAAGGGGGAGTGCTGCCCCTCCTGCCTTTCCCTCTCATGGGACAAAGGAAAAAGGGGGGGCGCCACCCTCCCCTGCCTTTCCCCGCACTCCAAATAAGGAAAAGGGGGGCGCGGCTTGAAAGGGACCCCAAGTAGGATTCCTCCTACTTGGGCGTCTCCTTTGGCTGCTCCTCCCTCCCTCCCACCTATATATATGTGGGAGGGGGGCACCTAGCACACCCCAGACAATTGTCTAGCCGTGTGCGGCGCCCCCTCCACCGTTTACACCCCCGGTCATAATTTCGTAGTGCTTAGGCGAAGCCCTGCGGAACTCACCATCACCACGCCGTCGTGCTGACGGAACTCATCTACTACCTCGACGTATTGATGGATCAATAAGGCGAGGGACGTCACCGAGCTAAACGTGTGTAGAATGCAGAGGTGCCGTGTGTTCGGTACTTGATCGATTGAAGTGCAAAGACATTCGACTACATCAACCGCGTTGTGAAATGCTTCCGCTTACGGTTTGTGAGGGTACGTAGACACACTCTCCCCCTCATTGCTATGCAGCTCCATGGATAGATCTTTGCGTGTGCGTAGAATTTTTTTTGTTTTACATGCAACGATTTCCAATAGTGGCATCATGAGCCAGGTCTATGCGTAGATGATATGCATGAGTAGAACACAAAGAGTTGTGGGCGGTGTTAGTCATACTGCTTACCACCAACGTCTTATTTTGATTTAGCGGTATTGTGGGATGAAGCGGCCCGGACCAACCTTACATGTCCACGCACATGGGATCAGTTCCACCGACTAACATGCAACTAGTTTTGCATAAAGGTGGCTGGCGGGTGTCTGTTTCTCCTACTTTAGTTGAATTGAATTTGACTACGGCCGGTCCTTGAAGAAGGTTAGAACAGCAAACTTGACGAATCACCGTTGTGGTTTTTGTTGTAGGTAAGAATGGTTCTTGCTAGAAGCCCGTAGCAGCCACGTAAAACTTGCAACAACAAAGTAGAGGACGTCTAACTTATTTTTGCAGGGTATGTTGTGATGTGATATGGTCAAGACTTGATGTGATATACTTTATTGTATGAGATGATCATGTTTTCTAAGTTATTGGCAACCACCAGGAGCCTTTTGGTTGTCTCTTTATTGTATGAAATGCAAACGCCATGTAATTGCTTTACTTTATCACTATGCGTTTGCGATAATTGTAGAAGTAATAGTTGGTGAGACGACCACGACGCAATGATGGATATCAAGGTGTCGAGCCGGTGACGATGGAGATCATGACGATGCTTTGGATATGGAGATCAAAAGCACAAGATGATGATGGCCATATCATGTCACATATTTTGATTGCGTATGATGTTTATCTTTTATGCATCTTATTTTGCTTAGAACGGCGGTAGTATTTATAAGATGATCCCTTCACTTAATTTCAAGATAAAAGTGTTCTCCCTGAGTATGCACCGTTGCTACAGATCATCGTTTCGAGACACCACGTGATGATTGGGTGTGATAGACTCTACATTCACATACAACGGGTGTAAGACAATTTTGCAAATGCACAATACTTGGGTTAAACTTGACGAGCCTAGCATGTACAGACATGGCCTCGGAACACTGGAGACCAAAAGGTCGAACATGAGTCATATAGTAGATATGATCAACATAGAGATGTTCACCATTTATGACTACCCCATCTCACGTGATGATCGAACATGGATTAGTTGATTTGGATCATGTAACACTTAGACAACTTGAGGGATGTTGATTTAAGTGGGAGTTCATTAATAATTTGATTAATTGAACTTAATTTATCATGAACTTAGTCCTGATAGTATTTGCAAATCTATGTTGTAGATCAATAGCTCGTGTTGTAGCTCCCTATTTTTTGATATGTTCCTAGAGAAAACTAAGTTGAATGATGATAGTAGCAATGATGCGACTGGGTCCATGATCTGAGGATTATCATCATTGCTACACAGAAGAATTATGTCCCTGATGCACCACTAGGTGACAGACCTATTGCAGGAGTAGATGCAGACATTATGAACATTTGGCAAGATCGATATGATAACAACTTCATAGTTTAGTGCGCCATACTTTACGGCTTAGAACCGGGACTTCAAAAATGTTTTCAACGCCATGCAACATATGAGATGTTCCAAGAGGTGAAATTGGTATTTCAGACTCATGCCCGTGTCGAGAGGTATGAGACCTCTGACAAGTACTTTGCCTACAAGATGGAGGAGAATAGCTCAGCCAATGAGCATTTGCTCAGAATGTCTGGGTACTACAATCGCTTGAATCAAGTGGGAGTTAATCTTCGAGATAAGATAGTGATTGACAAAGTTCTCTAGTCACTATCACCAAGCTACTAGAACTTTTTGATGAACTATAATATGCAAGGGATGACGAAGACGATTCCTGAACTCTTCGCGATACAGAAATCGGCGAAGGTTGAAATCAAGAAAGAGCATCAAGTGTTGATGGTTAACAAGACCACTAGTTTCAAGAAAAGGGCAAGGGAAAGAAAGGGAACTTCAAGAAGAATGGCAAGAAAGTTGTCACTCCTGTGAAGAAGCCGAAAGCTGAACCTAAGCCTAAAACTGAGTGCTTCTACTACAAAGGGAATGGTCACTAGAAGCGGAACTACCCCAAATACTTGGCGGATAAAAAGGATGACAAAGTGAACAAAGGTATATTTGATATACATGTTATTGATGTGTACCTTAGTAGTATTCGTAGTAGCCCCTGGGTATTTGATACTGGTTGAGTTGCTAAGATTAGTAACTCGAAACAGGAGTTGCAGAATAAACAGAGACTAGTTAAGGGCGAGGTGACTATGTGTGTTGGAAGTAATGCCAAGGTTGGTACGATCACCATCGCACACTCCCTCTACCTTCGGGATTAGTATTAAACCTAAATAAATGTTATTTGGTGTTTGCATTGAGCATGAATATGATTTGATCGTGTTTATTGCAATACGGTTATTCATTAAGTCAGAGAATAATTGTTGTTCTGTTTACATGAATAAAACCTTCCACTACAAAAATAAGACACATCCGTGACATTTTGGGCCGAACGATTTTTTTCTGTCATGCCTATGACACTTCTATGACGATAATTGTGACAAAACCCGGTATCATCATAGATGTGGTGGGATCCCACTTCTCTGACAAAAAATCATGACAGAGAATGGGCTTTTCGTCCTGGGCAGGCCGGAGACGCAGCTGCATGACATTCTTTGGGCCGTCCATGACGGAAAAAACCGTGGAAGAAGCAAGGGCGAGGAAAATATCGGGGAGTTCCCGGTTACGGTGGGTGGTCGGTGAAGGAAATATGCCCTAGAGGCAATAATAAAGTTGTTATTTATATTTCCTTATATCATGATAAATGTTTATTATTCATGCTAGAATTGTATTAACCAGAAACTTAGTACATGTGTGAATACATAGACAAACAGAGTGTCCCTAGTATGCCTCTACTAGACTAGCTCGTTAATCAAAGATGGTTAAGTTTCCTGACCATAGATATGTGTTGTCATTTGATCAACGAGATCACATCATTAGAGAATGATGTGATGGACAAGACCGATCCGTTAGCTTAGCATAATGATCGTTTAGTTTTATTGCTATTGCTTTCTTCATGACTTATACATGTTCCTATGACTATGAAATTATGCAACTCCCGAATACCGGAGGAACACTTAGTGTGCTATCAAATGTCACGACATAACTGGGTGATTATAAAGATGCTCTACACGTGTCTCCGATGGTGTTTGTTGAGTTGGCATAGATCGAGATTAGGATTTTTCACTCCGAATGTCGGAGAGGTATCTCTGGGCCCTCTCGGTAATGATCATCACTATAAGCCTTGCAAGCAATGTGACTAATGGTTTAGTTGCGGGATGATGCATTACGGAACGAGTAAAGAGACTTTCCGGTAACAGGATTGAACTAGGTACGATGATACCGACGATCGAATCTCGGGCAAGTAACATACCGATGACAAAGGGAACAACGTATGTTGTTATGCAGTTTGACCGATAAAGATCTTCGTAGAATATGTGGGAGCCAACATGAGCATCCAGGTTCCGCTATTGGTTATTGACCGGAGATGTGTCTCGGTCATGTCTACATAGTTCTCGAACCCGTAGGGTCCGCATGCTTAACGTTCAATGATGATTTGTATTATGAGTTATGTGATTTGATGTACCGAAGTTTGTTCGGAGTCTCGGATGAGATCACATACATGATGAGGAGTCTCGAAATGGTCGAGACATAAAGATTGATATATTGGAAGGTTATGTTTGGACACCGGAATGGTTTCGGATAGGTTCGGGCATTTTCTGGAGTCCGAATTGGACAAGGGGAGGGGGCGGCGCCCCCTCCTTCCTTCTCTTCTCTCCTCTTTCCCTTCTTCTCCTACTTGGACTAGGAAAGGGGGGGGGGGACCGAATCCTACTTGGACCGGCAGTCCATGTCGGACTCCCCCCTATGGCGCGCCCCTCTAGGGCCGGCCTCCCCCTCCCCCCTTTTTATACGTGGGAAGGGGCACCCCAAAGGCACACAAAAAGTTTCTCTTAGCCGTGTGCGGTGCCCCCCTCCACAGTTACACATCTCAGTCATATCGTCGTAGTGCTTAGGCGAAGCCCTGCGCCGGTAATTTCATCAACACCATCACCACGCCGTCGTACTGACGGAACTCTCCCAACTAGATCAAGAGTTCGAGGGACGTCACCGAGCTGAACGTGTGCAGATCGCGGAGGTGCCGTACATTTGGTACTTGGATTGGTTGGATCACAAAGACGTTCGACTACATCAACCGCGTTACTAAACGCTTCCTCTTTTGGTCTACGAGGGTACGTGGACACACTCTCCCCGCTCGTTGCTATGCATCTCCTAGATAGATCTTGCGTGATCGTGGGAATTTGTTTGAAATACTGCGTTCCCCAACAGTGGCATCCGAGCCAGGTCTATGCGTAGAAATTATATGCACGAGTAGAACACAATGAGTTGTGGGCGATAATACACTACAAAAAAAATACACTTCCGTGATGATACATGTTTGTCACAGTAGGTCACGTTTTTTGTCATGCATGTACATCCACGACAAATTTATGAAAGAATCAAGATAGTCATACCGGTGCTGTCGTAGAAGTGTTCCATGACATTACCAAAATTATTACCACGAAAGTGTCCACTTCCATGACGATAAATCGCGCGTCACAGAAGTGCTTTCGTCAATGGTGACCGACACGTGGCATCCACTGTAACGGAACGCCGTTAAGCTATCGGGTCGGGTTTTGGATCCGATAACCCGTCAACAGCCCCGACCAATGGGGATTTTCCACGTGTAAAATCATCATTGGCTGGAGGAAACACGTGTCGGCTCACCGTTGGGACAGATGTCATCCACTCATTGGACCCAAAGCGCCTATGATACGTCGACATGTGGCACGGCCCAACAGAGGCCCATTCCTGTGAAAAGGCCGGCCCGTTTTGAGTTGGTCAAAAGGTGGCGGGCCGGCCCACGGCAAGCCTGTTAACGGCCTATTCGCATATAGCCCATTTGCAGCCCGCTAACCCAGGGCCCGTTTACGGCCTATCCGAATTAGGCCCAGTAGCGTCATCTGGGCCATCCAATATACTTCCAGCCCGTTTTAACTTCCGGCCCATGTATGGCCCATGACATATTTCGGCCCATATGAGTCCCTTTGTAAATCTTGGCCCATTAATGGCCCGTGGTGAAACCGGCCCGTAATGAACAATGTACCGCTTTATACCCATTAGCGGCCCATTATTCCATTGGGTCATTTCCAGCCTGTGTTACCTTTCGGCCTTCTGAGGGCCCATTTATTCTTGGGCTCATTTCCAGCATTCGGTTACTTACGGCCCGTTACTGGCCTTTTCTGCTTGTGGGCCACTCTAAAAAGTCAAATATTTAGGAACGGAGGGAGTAATATATTAGGAGTATATCAAAACAAGAGTGATTTCGTTCAAGTTTGTGAACAAGTACTACTATTCTACTACTTTGGGTCCGTCGCAACGCACGGGCACATTGCTAGTAAAAGGAAAAGGCCTGCCGCGTTCGCGTCGCACTCCCCCAACACACGCCCAGGAATCGGGAGTACTCCACGGCCCGTCCGACACGACACATTTCTTGGGGAAGGCGTGTTGCCTAGCATTTTCACTTTCATGTGGGACCCCGTTGAGCAAACCGACTATTGGCAAACCGCACCCCGCCCGCCGCCGGGTTAGAAAACAGAAACGAGGGGAAGATGTAGCTGTAGCACGGAACTCAAGAAATTTGGTGTCAGATGGGGCTCGTTGATAGAGTAGGAGCATTCCGTACTACTCTACTCCTACTAGTACCAAGTTTGTACTATACAACTAGTACTACCACTATAGAACTAGTAGGTACATGCACGACATAGCATCGTAGGAACAAAAGACGGGAAGATCTTGTTTTGGGTGATTTATCTTTTTTTCTGTAAACGTAGTATGAATAATATGATGTGGGGGGCACCCATGAAGCTCATGTGGCTTGGTTGCATGGCTACGAAAGGTTAGAGAAAAATAAATAGATAATGTGTTTTGAGTGCACTCCACTAAACAGATATACTTTGGATCCATTGCAATGGGCCGACACATCTATATCTATACCCCCTATGTAGTGTGGGAATAACTTTGAAAGTTGGTCGTTGGATGAAGCCAATCCGACGGTACAAAGATGGCAAATCCGAGCACTACTGGCCGTTGGATATCATCTACATTCCACCAGATTTTGCCACATGTAGAATCTAGAAGACTCCATGGTTGAACTTCATTCATGACTAACTTTGCCACAACTAAGCTTAGGCAAAGTGTGTCTGAAACAAAAAATGTGGCTAAAAAAATGGCCACCACAAGTGTGGCAAGATTTGGCAAGAAGTTGAGTCTATGACATGTGGACCATGTAGCTAGAAAAGTGTGGCAAGCCACAAGTGTAGCAATGAACCAAACACATGCCTGGTATGTTTGGTAGGGTGTATGAAGGGTGCATGATCCCAAGAGTTCCCTTCTCGACCCATTTTTGGGTGTTTGGTAGAGTGTATGGAGGGTGCATGAGTCCACACAAGATTAGCACAAATACACTAGAAGCATGCATGAAGAGAGCATACATGAAGAGGGGTGTTGAGTTGAGCATGCATGAAGAGGGAACAACTATGCTGAGACGAGAACGGAACCAAACACACTTGTGGCACGTCTAAGCTTAGGCGTGGCAACCTTAGGCTGCAAACGAAACCATAACTTTGTAAGTTGGTCGTTGGATGAAGCCAATCCGATGGTACGAAGATGGCAAATCCGAGCACTATTGGTCGTACGATATCATCTACATTCCACCAGATTTTTCCACATGTAGAATCTAGAAGACTCCACATGTAGAAGCATAATGCACAAACCACCAGAATCTCATGCGTGCAATGCACGTGTACCTTACTAGTAGTTGGTAGTAGTAAGAAACAAATTCCGGGTTTGGCACGAGCTCGTACTGCGGGAGCACCACAAGGCCTGCCGCAGGAGTTACATTTCCCTCTCGGGGCCCACGGTACCGAACTTCAGTGGCTTAGTGCCCGGCCTATGAGTCAATGACATGCGGACCTTAAATGCGGCTGGCCCACATGTCATTCTCATGGTGGTGGTGTGGTTCGTGACTCACTCGTTCGAGATGAACCAGCCGGTGGTGGTGTGGCCGTGGTGAGGGTGCCACAGCTGGGCGTCGGGGCGTTACGAGTCGTAGATGGCCACACCGGCGGGTACTACCTGTAGTACAGAAGTACTCCAGCTGAGGATTGATGCCCGGGACGAAATGTGTCACAGCCTCTGGATGAAAATTCGATGGTGCGGGACGTGTGGTGTCATGGGTTCGTGCGGCGTCGTGGGAATCGCGTGTGGCTGTGGTAGAAACTTGATGCTCGCCACATTTAAGGTGGCCCACATGTCATGCACACAAAGGTACAGGGGCAATGCGGCCGAGAGGGGTGAGGCGCACGTCGGGGGACGTGGTGTCGTGGGTTGAAGCGGCGTCGTGGGAATCGCGGGTTTTCGACAAGTTCAAGGTATTGACTACGATGAGACCTTCTCACCCGTAGCGATGCTTAAGTCTGTCCAAATCATGTTAGCAATTGCTGCATTTTATGATTATGAAATTTGGCAAATGGATGTCAAAACTGCATTCCTGAATGGATTTCTGGAAGAAGAGTTGTATATGATGCAACCGGAAGGTTTTGTCGATCCAAAGGGAGCTAAGAAAGTGTGCAAGCTCCAGCGATCCATTTATGGACTGGTGCAAGCCTCTCGGAGTTGGAATAAACGCTTTGATAGTGTGATCAAAGCATTTGGTTTTATACAGACTTTGGAGAAGCCTGTATTTACAAGAAAGTGAGTGGGAGCTCAATAGCATTTCTGATATTATATGTGGATGACATATTGCTGATTGGAAATGATATAGAATTTCTGGATAGCATAAAGGGATACTTGAATAAGAGTTTTTCAATGAAAGACCTCGGTGAAGCTGCATATATATTAGGCATTAAGATCTATAGAGATAGATCAAGACGCTTAATTGGACTTTCACAAAGCACATACCTTGACAAAGTTTTGAAGAAGTTCAAAATGGATCCAGCAAAGAAAGGGTTCTTGCCTGTACTACAAGGTGTGAGATTGAGTAAGACTCAATGCCCGACCACTGCAGAAGATAGAGAGAAGATGAAAGATGTTCCCTATGCTTCAGCCATAGGCTCTATCATGTATGCAATGCTGTGTACCAGACCTGATGTGTGCCTTGCTATAAGTTTAGCAGGGAGGTACCAAAGTAATCCAGGAGTGGATCACTGGACAGCGGTCAAGAACATCCTGAAATACCTGAAAAGGACTAAGGATATGTTTCTCGTTTATGGAGGTGACAAAGAGCTCATCGTAAGTGGTTACGTTGATGCAAGCTTTGACACTGATCCGGACGATTCTAAATCGCAAACCGGATACGTATTTACATTGAACGGTGGAGCTGTCAGTTGGTGCAGTTCTAAGCAAAGTGTCATGGCGGGATCTACGTGTGAAGCGGAGTACATAGCTGCTTTGGAAGCAGCAAATGAAGGAGTCTGGATGAAGGAGTTCATATCCGATCTAGGTGTCATACCTAGTGCATCGGGACCAATGAAAATCTTTTGTGACAATACTGGTGCAATTGCCTTAGCAAAGGAATCCAGATTTCACAAGAGAACCAAGCACATCAAAAGACGCTTCAATTCCATCCGGGATTTAGTCCAGGTGGGAGACATAGAAATTTGCAAGATACATACGGATCTGAATGTTGCAGACCCGTTGACTAAGCCTCTTCCACGAGCAAAACATGATCAGCACCAAGACTCCATGGGTGTAAGAATCATTACTGTGTAATCTAGATTATTGACTCTAGTGCAAGTGGGAGACTGAAGGAAATATGCCCTAGAGGCAATAATAAAGTATTATTTATTTCCTTATATCATGATAAATGTTTATTATTCATGCTAGAATTGTATTAACTGGAAACATAATACATGTGTGAATACATAGACAAACAGTGTGTCACTAGTATGCCTCTACTTGACTAGCTCGTTAATCAAAGATGGTTATGTTTCCTAGCCATAGACATGAGGGTTCATTTGATTAACGGGATCACCTCATTAGGAGAATGACGTGATTGACTTGACCCATTCCGTTAGCTTAGCACCCGATCGTTTAGTATGTTGCTATTGCTTTCTTCATGACTTATACATGTTCCTACGACTATGAGATTATGCAACTCCCGTTTACCAGAGGAACACTTTGTGTGCTACCAAACGTCACAACATAAATGGGTGATTATAAAGGTGCTCTACAGGTGTCTCCAAAGGTACTTGTTGGGTTGGCGTATTTCGAGATTAGGATTTGTCACTCCGATTGTCGGAGAGGTATCTCTGGGCCCACTCGGTAATGCACATCACTATAAGCCTTGCAAGCATTGTGACTAATGAGTTAGTTGCGGGATGATGCATTACGGAACGAGTAAAGAGACTTGCCGGTAACGAGATTGAACTAGGTATCGAGATACCGACGATCGAATCTCGGGCAAGTAACATACCGATGACAAAGGGAACAATGTATGTTGTTATGCGGTCTGACCGATAAAGATCTTTGTAGAATATGTAGGAACCAATATGAGCATCCAGGTTCCGCTATTGGTTATTGACCGGAGAGGTGTCTCGGTCATGTCTACATAGTTCTCGAACCCGTAGGGTCCGCACGTTTAAAGTTACGATGACAATTATATTATGAGTTTATATGTTTAGATGTACCAAAGTTTGTTCGGAGTCCCGGATGTGATCACGGACATGACGAGGAGTCTCGAAATGGTCGAGAAATAAAGATTGATATATTGGACGACTATATTCGGACACCTGAAGTGTTCCGGAGAAGTTTCGGATAAAACCGGAGTGCTGGAGGGGTTACCGGAACCCCCCAGGGAAGTATTGGGCCTTAGTGGGCCTGAGGGGAGAGAGAGGGCAGCAGCCAGGAGGTGGCGCGCCCCCTCCCATGAGGAGTCCGAATTGGACTAGGGGAGGGGGGCGCGGCCCCTCTTTCCCTCTCCCTCTCCCTCTCTTTCCTTCCCCCTCTCTCTTCCTAGTTGGACTAGGAAAGGGGAGTCCTACTCCTACTAGGAGGAGGACTCCCCCCTCTCCTTGGCGCGCCCCAAGGGCAGCCGGCCTCCCCCCTTGCTCCTTTATATACGGGGGCAGGGGGGCACCTCTAGACACACAATTGATATACGATATTTTAGCCGTGTGCGGTGCCCCCCTCCACCATATTACACCTCGATAATATCGTTGCGGAGCTTAGGCGAAGCCCTGCGTCGGTAGAACATCATCATCGTCACCACGCCATCGTGCTGACGAAACTCTCCCTCAACACTCGGCTGGATCAGAGTTCGAGGGACGTCATCGAGCTGAACGTGTGCTGAACTCGGAGGTGCTGTGCGTTCGGTACTTGATCGGTCGGATCATGAAGACGTACGACTACATCAACCGCGTTGTGATAACGCTTCCGCTTTCGGTCTACGAGGGTACGTGGACAACACTCTCCCCTCTCGTTGCCATGCATCACCATGATCTTGCGTGTGCGTAGGATTTTTTTTTTGAAATTACTACGTTCCCCAACACGTACATCAAGGGATAATTCTCCCATCCAGAGGACCTTAATGCCAGCGTCTCGTCGCCCTTCTGAAGATTTGTTCCTAGCACAAAATTTGCTACGTCGAATAGGGATGGTGTCGGTTTATCACAATCTTCTTCAGGAATTTTTATTCTGGTTTGTAGGTCTGCGATGCTTTTCAAATCAAGGTTGTACGGCTCCAACTTCTGTTTGTCCCCTGTGATGGCTGCCCCACAGAAGTATATGTCCTCCCGAGACAAGAAATCGTGAAGCTCACCTGGTATGGAGGGCGCGTGTATGATGTGGTACACCAAAACATCATCTTTGAGGCACAACTAAAGGACAGCGGCGCATTGGATCTCCCCAGTGGCACGCTCCGTGTACTCTGCATCGAGACCGATGACATTCATCTCCACCTTTTGGAGGGAGTTGGATACATTGTTGATCCACTTCCGAACAACCCTTGGGTGGTTGGTGACTGTGGCAACTATGGTCAACGAGCCTTCGACGAGGACACGTTGGACGCTAAAAACCTGCATCTCAATCTCTTTCGCCATTTGGAACCGCTGGACTGGAGGGCTATGGTTTGGAGAATTAGGATTAGATAGCTATTCTAACTGAAGAAGATGATTATTTATAGGGGCTTCGGAATTACTCCAGGAGGACATGAAGAGGTCAAAACAATGTGAATGCAGTGTGGTTTGGATGCAAATGAAGATCAAGGAGTAGTGAAAAAGCCGAGGAAAATCGGTTCCCAATGGAGAAGTAAATGCGAGAATTTATGCGCATGCATGAGGAGAGGTGCGGTGGTTTGACTGCTGCATGCAATGGATTGGACGGGCTCTTTGGTTGCCTTTTCTCTCTCCCACGCGCACAGAGTTTCCCACTTGCATGCTGCAGTTTATTGGCTAGAGTCTGGCTGCAGCTGCTCATGCGTACGCTAATTAATGATGTGAATGCGGGGCATGGAGGGAAATGGGCGCATGCAAAAGGGTATATACGCAGACTAATTAGAGAAACACTGAAAAAAGTTATGCGCAGACAAAAGAGGACCGGAGGGAGTACTACTCATGTTCCTACTACGGTTAAGGAATATGCAGTTATCCTCAAAAAAGAAAAGTCCTTCGCGCTTCCGCATGCACGAGAATTTGGTTCTGCTCGCAATATGGATGATAGCTGGAGGATGAAGTGAACCCAGAGGCATGCTAGCACGGGAGTGTACTCATGTTCCTACTACTCCTACTAGCAGTAGTACAACTGTGGTACACTTGATGGTCAAAATACTATTATTCATCCGGTCCTCACAATGAAGTGACCAGACCCTGCGCCCGAGGTGACACCAGTCCAGGCGGCGTGTCCGGGTTACCAAAGTCAGCCTCACCTTGTGCACTGTGCAGTAACTGTCACCGCCACTGTATAGCATGCCTCGCCTAGTCTCCCTCTCCCCTAGCACCACTCCATCTCCATCTCCGTCTCGCCGGAGATCCTGAGGTCACTCTTCATTATCTCACTGTGCCCCCGCATACCCTCGCCTCGCTCGCCTCCCCCAGTACCACTATTCCCTCGCTAGCCGCTCCAGCACCGACAGCCTTCTCCCCCGTAAATCAAGCCCCCCAAAACCCCACCTTCCAAACTCCACCATGGCCGAACGCGAACCGCGGAGGATCCATATGAGCCGCGATTGGAGCAATCTCCCCAGTGACGTCCTCGACCTCTGTTGTTCATGTATGGATATGTTGAGCGCCCTGCGGCTGGCTGCATGCTCGAGGGGCATGCACACGGCCATCATCGAAGCGAGGCCAAAGCTTTTCAAGACACCCTGCTTGCTGCTATCTGGTCTTGCGAGATTGGCTCACCATGATACGGAGGCATACATGATGCCCCTCGACTTCAATCCGATCTCCATTAGCCGAAACTTCTTTGCAGGTATGTAGTGGGTCGCCATACAACATTTCCCTCGACTTCGATCCGATCACCACCGCCCGAAACTTCTTGGCAGGTATGTACTGGGTCGGCATGAACTCCCACTGGATGGCTGCCGTAAGAGAAGACGATAAAAAGTTGGTGTTTATGAACTTCCAGACCTCCCATGAGATTATCCTTCCTCTGTTGGATTATATAGAGTTTTACCATCGCGGTACTAGTCATCTAGATTACCACGTTAGTTGGACGGACCTTGTTTTGCAGAAGATTGTAATCTGCCAAGTGCCCACACGACATGCGAATTACGCAGACTTCAAGCTAATTGCCTTGTTCGACCGCGGACTCGCCTATCTTTACGCCGGTGCCTTCTTTAGCTGGAGACAACTCAGCTCGCAGTGGATCATCGTCAAAGCTGATACACACTTCTCTGATGCTATTGAACACAATGGCATCATCTACGCGATCGATAAAGAAGATGGCACCACGTATTGCTGGGACGGCGCGTGTAAGTTGTTTCCTTCTCATGTTAATGATGACGCCATGACACTGCTTGAACTTTTTGTGATGATTGGCATATCCCTGTTTGAGCAGAATTTGAGTAGAACTATGGCAATGTATTAGAGACGCCGTAAATCAGCTATATTTGGAATGAGTTAATTCATGCGATTGTGATCATGCCATTACAGCCAATTTGTACCCCTGAATAATCAAACGGTTAGGAATATATGGATATTCTCCTTATTTTACAGTAATCTATATACTACTACTAAATATGAGTGTGTATCAATGGCCATGTTAGTTTCCTCATTTTCATGATGTAGAAACATGCACCACACTGTTGGTTTCATCTAACCATACATTAGGGAAGTAAATGTGCATATGGAGAACTCTATATTTGGAAGTAGTGAAATCCTGTAATGCTTACCATGTGTACATACCTATATTCACCCTTCAGCAATCAATGGCTAGAATAATATCCTCACAAAAATTTTGCCCACAGAACACGAGTATATAACAATGCATGGTCTGTTAGTTACCTTGAAGAATTTGTTTGGGAAGACAGAACATGATTCCATAACATGAATGACATGGTAGTTTCCTGTGAAGTATCGATTGCGAGATAACATGAGTATAACCATGCATGGCCCTTCTATATTTTCGAACCCAGTATACATTTCCCTGTATTTTCCTCCCAGTTCCAACAGGGACATATCAATGCTGTTTCTTGCATTATCCTACTCATACTCTGAACAATGCTGATCTTACATTAACAATGCCTGTCCTTTTCGATATGATGCAGTGTCCCTACAGTTACTGCCCTTTGTAATTACACCACCTTTGCCAAGAACAGGGACACAACTGGTTCCTCGCTCGATCAGACAACGACAAAAGACTGATGATCATTCGGACACATGAGCCGGAAAAGTTATATTGCAAAAACCCCACTTTATACAAGCACCGTGAAATACGTGAGTATCCGGACAGTGCCTGTTACGTCTATGAGCAGGATACCAGCTTGTTCGGGTCTTCAAGATTTTTTAGTTGGATGCGGGTAAACAGCCTTGGTTCACACTCTCTATTTCTCGGACTCAATTATCCTATTAACCAGGAGATCACCGTTGGCAAGGACCTTGGTGGCAGAGAGGCTCTGTTTGCTATGGAAAAATGTGTCTACACGGCGAGCCATAGGAGTTCGGGAGCAAACTCCCCTGATTGTCAGCGATACAGCCTGCAGCCATAAGAAGGTGAGAATGACAAAGGCATCCGGATTAACTTTGATCCTTGGATGTCTCAATTACGACAGGCAGTGATGTGGTTCAAGCCTTCAGGTTGATAGGTAATTGGGCTGTTGCGTCGAAAGGGTGGAGTATTGGTGTCTCCGGATCATTGGTCGCTGAAGCGGGGCTGCAAATTATGATGGTGTTGGATCATATCTTCGAATGACTCTGTTGTCTTTGCTGCTTGTTCTAGATGGGTAGTTGTTTCTTTTTTTATGCATATTCCTTGTCATTTGGTCATCCTCGTCTATGTCACTCTTACTATGTAATAGTTGGCTCTCCTTAGAATGTCATTCTCGTCTGGATCACGAGAGTCTGAGCGCTGCAGATGGGTGCGTTTTGGTGGTGTAGCAAGACTTCTTATGAACTATCATGTCTTGCTGTTTATGTCAGTAGTAGTCACTAGTCAGTGTTTGAATGTTGTATACATTGTTGTTTTGAACTGTTTATTGTCTCGAACTACTGGTGGGCTAAATGAGGGCATCACCATTCTTCAGTGTTCAGAGTGTATCTCCTTTTTTCAAGTTATATAATTTGAGCTCAGTGTCTTTTTGATGATGTACACTTGTTTGGGCAAGTGAGGTGTCGTTGAATATGGGCCGAGTAGTAACGCAATGCCAAGCAGGTCAATTATGACTCTCAGGCCGGGCTCTCCAAAAAAGAAAGAATAAGGACTCTTAGGCCGACATGTGGGCGCCACCGGTGTTTTCGTGCGCTTGCGCACCGAGAGCATATTGGCGCGTGTTCGAAATTCAAGCTACCTTTTCATCCCCAATCTCCCGCCCCTCCCCCACCTCTGTAATCTCAATTCCTACTCCAGTTCCCCCAAATCCCCCTCCTGTACTCCCTGTACTCAAGCTCACTATCATGTTGCCGGTCAACCCGGATCTCCGAGCCGGAGATCCTGAGGTCCGTCCTGCCTTCGGTCGCTGCGTGCTGTCGCTCAATAGTGGCATGGCGGCGCTTGACGACTAGTTTGCCGGCAAAGTGCTGATGGTAACCATCAACGGCGACCGGCCTCCCGTCTCGCCGGACGACCTTGTCAAAGCTCTTGGCATTGCACACAGCATCCAAATAAGTGACTTGCTTGTCGAAGTCTGGCCGCCACCGGCTAATTTCTTCGTCAGGTTCCGGACAACTTTCGACTGCAGTCGTGTGTTCGAATCTTCCCGGTGTTTGTTCTGCGATGGCGCGCTGGTGAGCTTTGATCGGTGGCACCCAGGATGGGGCTCGGTGCCCTCAAAGTTTGAGTTTTTAACAAAGCTTACCTTCCACGGCATGCCTCGACGTGCTTGGAACAACGAGTCCATGAATGAGCTTATCAACGACCTTGGAGGTGAGCTCGTAAGTATGTTTGTTCCTCCAGACAGTTGGGCTCTGGCGGTTATGGCATGGATGAAGAAGCCGTCCACCATACCGAAGGTGATTGGTGTTGAGATACCGGTGCAGGAACCGGGGTTGTACTATTCGTTGCCACCAAGGCCGCCGCGGACCACGTTAGGGATGTACCTGTATCGAGTGTTCGTGCATGTCGAAGAAGTGGTCAATCCAACAATCGAAGTCCTGATGCCGCCGCTGGCACCAGGGTCCGTCGACGACGTCCATTACAGGAGTCAACGTCAGACTTTCCCCGTGTTGCTCGGAACGATGGATGGCACAGGGCCTACTCCATCGCGCGGCGGAGGCCACTGCTTCTTTGGGAGAAGATGCATGGCTGGTTGCCTGGATGTGCTCTAATTTGAGGTAACAACTGAATCTTTTCAGATACTAGTTAAATCCGAGCTATGGGTGTGAAGCACTTATGTGCCAGTACATTTGATTGTGACTTGTTCTAATTTTGTACCTGAACTTTTTTAGAAAGGGCTGTACGTCAACTTAATGTGCTAGTAGAACTTATTGTGTTGTCTGTCTGTTTTCTTTGCACAACATTCAAGATATTTCCCTGTCATTGATAAAGACGATGAACCGTTATGTACGAGTTCGTTGGTTTCAACATAGCCCTACCCGTAGCGATCCACTGCTTCCATCCTGATTGTGCCGCCTGCGTGAAATTTTTGTATGCAAGTTCAGTGTGCTATGACGTTTGTACAATTGAAAGTATGTCTAGAGGGGGGGTGATTAGACTACTTGACCAAATAAAAATCTAGCCTTTTCCCAATTTTAATTCTTGGTAGATTTTAGCAACATAGCACAAGTCAAGCAATCAACCTACACATGCAATTCTAAGAGTATAGCAGCGGAATGTAAAACAATTGCATATGAAGGTAAAGGGAGGAGATTTAGGGAGCAAACGCAATGTTGACATGGATATTTTTTATCCGTGGTTCCGATAGGTGGTGCTATCGTACATCCACGTTGATGGAGACTTCAACCCACGAAGGGTAACGGTTGCGCGAGTCCATGGAGGGCTCCACCCACGAAGGGTCCACGAAGAAGCAACCTTGTCTATCCCAGCATGGCCGTCGCCCACGAAGGACTTGCCTCACTAGGGTAGATCTTCACGAAGTAGGCGATCTCCTTGCCCTTACAAACTCCTTGGTTCAACTCCACAATCTTGACGGAGGCTCCCAAGTGACACCTAGCCAATCTAGGAGACACCACTCTCCAAGAAGTAACAAATGGTGTGTTGATGATGAACTCCTTGCTCTTGTGCTTCAAATGATAGTCTCCCCGACACTCAACTCTCTCTCATAGGATTGGATTTGGTAGAAATAAGATTTGAGTGGAAAGCAACTTGGGGAAGGCTAGAGATCAAGATTTATGTGGTTGGAATGGAATATCTTGACCTCAACACAAGTGTAGGTGGTTCTCTCTCAGAAAATATGTATTGGAATTTAGGCATGTTCTGATGGCTCTCTCTATGAATGAAGAGTGGGTGGAGGGGTATATATAGCCTCCACACAAAATCTAAGCATTACACACAAATCACCAAACTCGGTGGGACGGAATCAGAGAACTCAGTCAGACCGATTTGGTTCATAATGTGACTGTTAGGTGTTTCGGTGGGACCGATGTGTGAACTCGGTGGGATCGATATCATTAGGGTTAGGGCATAACTTAATCTCGGTGTGACCGATTACACAAACTCGGTACGACCGATTTTGGTAATAGTCAAACAGAGAGTTGGTCAGGCAAACTCGGTGGGACCGATTCGCTCATCTCGGTGGGACCGAAACGTTACAAAAAGGAAACAGAGTGTTTGCATTGCAATCTCGGTGGGACCGATCGCTCATCTCGGTTTGACCGAAACGTTACGAAGGGAAACAGAGAGGATGCAATCCCATCTCGGTGAGACCGAGATCCCTATCGGTGAGACCGAAAAGACTAGGGTTTCTGGCAGTGGCTATGTCAACTGAACTCGGTGGCGCCGGATAGAAAGAATCGGTAGGGCCGAGTTGGACTTTTGGTTTGGGACATATGTGGATATGAGGAAGCAGTGGAGGGTTTTGGAGCATATCACTAAGCATTTTGAGCAAGCACCTCATTAAGCAACACCTCATGCCTTCTTAATAGTATTGGCTTTTCCTATGGACTCGATGTGATCTTGGATCACTAAAATAGAAAATGTAGAGTCTTGTGCTTTGAGCATGAGCCAATCCTTTGTCCTTAGCATTTTGAAGGGTCCACTTTCTAATCCATGCCATGCCAACCATTGAGCTTTCCTGAAATATTCATCTTGGAATAGCATTAGCTCAATGAGCTATATGTTGTTAGGAATTGCCAAAACCACCCAGGGATAGTTGCACTTTCAATCTCCCCCTTTTTGGTAATTGATGACAACATATAGATCAAAGCTTCGACAAATGATAAGTAAGATTGAAAAACATCATCGCTTTGAGAAGTATGTGAAAAGCAAGAGATCCCCCTAAATTTGTGCATTATTTAAAATTTGCTTCTGAATGCAAATGCACAATCGATTAGGATCATGGGTTATTCTTCTATGTCACATACATCTTGGTGGAGCGCTCAAAATGATAGAAGTTAAAGCATGCAATCATCACCAAAACAAGTGAATGATCATCTAGGACATAAGAAATAATATCATCCAACAAGCATTAAGGGTAGCATATGATCAAACACATGATCAAACAAGTATCTCACAAGTATCTCACACAAGAACGCAATAAAGTTTCAAATAAAACGAAATAAGTGCAAAGAGAGATAAAAACCAACACACTCTCTCTCTCGAAGCCTATGATCTATACATTTTTCTCCCCCTTTGGCAACAAGTTACCAAAAAGTTTGAAAATGCATAGTGCTAAACGACTCTCAGGCTTGATCTTCGGGAGGTGGTGTTGAGAGAACTCCAAGGACGAAGGCTTCTGATGAAGTAGCTGGAGCTGGTGGAGTAGCTGCTGCAGGTGGAACTGGAGCTGTAGCTGCTGGTGCTGATGCTGTGGCTCTAGTGTCTGTCACTGGCACTGTGCAGATCTCTGTCCTCTGGGCACTCTGGCAAAAGCATCTGTGGTAGACTTGCCCTTCTTCTCCTCTGCTTCCTCCTGAAGTTGCTCAACTGCAGTTTGGATTTCTGTTACCTTGACATCAAGGTCATAGAATTTCTGCTCAATGATCCTCTCCAGACTCTCTTGGTTCTTGGTCAGGGTGGCCAAGCCCTTCTCAATCCTCAGGGTGGATTGGATCAGATATCCAAGCTGATCTTGCTTGCTCTTCGAGAATACCTGAGATGCCTCTTCCACAGTTGGCATCTTTGTAGCCTTCTCAGCGTTAGCCTTCTCTCTCTTTTCATGTGCTTGAGCTGAAGATGGTTCATTCTCATTCATCACTACTGTGTTATCTTCAAATTCAGGGTAGATGGGCAGGTGCTCCTTGTCCAAAAGATATGTGCCTGTGCCCATCTTGGAGTTTATGAGCTCCTGAATGTGTGGGGCATACCCACAACTTCTCTTCTGATCAGCTGCAGTCCTCTTGATTGTTTCCACAATCAGGCTCATAACTTTGAACTTCTGTGGGACATCAAATATGTGCAGCAAGTTGATAGCATGTCCTCTGATCATCTTGTGATCACCTGACTTGGGTAGCAGTGTATGCCTTTAGATCCAGTTGATTGTTGGCAGACCAGACAACAAGTAATGGACAGATCCAAACTTATGTGTATCCAAAGCAGCATCTGGGATCTCCTTGTACATGTTAGCCATAGTGTTGTGGTCTTTCTTCTTCTCTGCATAAATTTCCAAGTCATCCGCATGTTCCTCAGGAGCATTTATAAGCTTGGCCCACTCATCAACTGTAGATTGGTACCTAGTACCCTCAGACATCCATACAATCCTTCCATCTGGATAGAAGTGGGCACTGGAGTAAAACTGCATGATGAGCTCATCATTCCACTTGGTGAGCTTCTGGGCAACAAAAGTATCCACTCCACATGCCTTAAAACTATCAAGCACTCCAGGGAAGTGATCCTCATTTTCCTTGATGAATTCCCAGTCAACCCATCTCATATCACACACAATGGGCTTCTTGTCAAGCAGAATGGTCTCATAGGAGTCCTGCTGTTCCTTAGTGTGAAATCTGTAGTCCACAGCTGTCCTTCTCCTGATAGCATAGGGATTAGACTGTCTCCATAGTCTCAATCCTGCATCCTTCCTGATCTTCATATTCTCTGCAACTGGGTGTGCATCAGTGTGGTCAGGGATCTTGGGTTTCAGCTTCCTCAACACAACAGAATCATCATCTTCTTCAGCAGCTTGAGGCACTAGGGTCTTGTTCTTCTCTTCAGCAGGTATGTTCCTAGTGTTCCTTTTGGGTTTTGGCTTTGGAGCTGGAGCAGCAGCCTTGGGAGCAGCTTTGGGCTTTGATGGAGCAGCCCCTGCTTTGATTGCATCTCCCATAAGATTTTGAGCTTTGGGTGCTGGTGCAACATCCTCTTCCTCTTCCTCTTCTTCAGAATATCTCATCATTGATGGCTTCCCAATAAATCTGGCAATGGTCTTCTTGACCCTTTCTTTTCTCTTCTTGCCATCTCCAGTTTCCTTGGGTTCAAGAGTGAACTCCATTGTTTCTCCTGTGGCAACTTTTCTTGGCTTAGACATGGGCTGTCTTCTTGCTGGCATCTTTGTTTTCAGACCTGGCTTAGCTGCAGCAGCTGAGCCATACTCTTTCTTCAGCACTTTCTTTTTTGAAGTGGCTTCATCTTCAACAGCCACATAATCCTCATCTTCAGAGTCAGAATTCCTCTTCTTCCTTGTCCTTGTGGCAACCTTTAGCAGATTGCTTGGTGTGCTCCTGCTACCTTCATCATAGCTGTCTGAGGGACTAGTGCCCTCATTCAACTGAACCTGCTCTTCTGACTTGTTCTGGCTGTCACTTTGGTCAGACATCTCTGCAAATACTCTGGCAGCAGACCCTGTGAATAGGTTATAGATGAGGTAGAGTAGATGAGCATCACAAAGTACAGGAGTTTTGCAAAATGGATGACTTAAAAACTTAGTTTTAGTTCTTCACAGAAAGCATTTCGGATCTACCAATTTGTAAACTCGGTGATACCGAAGCAGCTTTTGGATCCTAAACTAGTGAACTCGGTCGGACCGAGTCACAGTTCGGTGGTACCGAGACTGCTAGGGTTTCACAAAGAATCGAACTCGGTCACACCGATTTGCAATTTTCAGTCGGACCGAAAATGCGTGTGCTTTGGCCTATGCCAAAATCAGTGAGACTGATTTCTACAACTCAGTCGGTCCGAGATGAATTCGGCGGAGACCTAACCCTAAATTTCCAAGTCAAAACTAATCTACAGGACGTTTTCGCTAGACAGGATGATTTCAATCGTGGCAAGAATCATGGCAAAGCAATGTGCTAAGAATCGGAGTTAGGGATTAGCACAATGATCAAGTTCGTACCCTAGTTCGGCGAGGAACTTGCTACGGCGGCAACGGCGGTGAAGATTTCCGTTGACGGTGGCGGAGACCAGCGGGAGGAGGTCGCTGGCGACGAGAGGACGATCCGGAGACCCGAGGAGGTAGAGTAGGTTACGCGCGGGCGAGGAGGTTCGGAAAAATTTCCAAAATTTGGCCCGTCGGTATATATAACCTAACCCTGTCGCTGTGACCGAGTGGAACTACTCGGTGGCACCGAGATGCGAAATTGCAAGCAGTTACAACAACTCGGTGTGACCGAAAAGTTCTAATCGGTTGCACCGAGATTGAAAACCCTAGATCAACTTAGTGACTCGGTAGGACCGAAAAGGATGAATTGGTCAGACCGAGATGCACAAAGAGGTTTTGGAGATTTAAGTATATGACGAATCGGGAACTCCGAGTGCTCCTCACACAGAGTGGTTCGAATCTGACTTGATCAAACTTTGTGATGTTGCATGAATAGAGTTTGAGACGAGAAAAGCATAGATAGCTAGAGGGAGTTCTTAGGCATTCTTGTCCATCCATTTGGCAAAAGAGAAAGAGCCAAACAATCAAAACAACAAATGGATGTCCTCGAATGAGTAAAATATGCAACCAACATGCTCACACAATAAAATGGCAAATGAAATATGTGACAAAGCATGCACAAACACTCTAGCATCTATCAAGCATTTTTGAGATGACTAGGTCATCTATATATGAGTATATTGACTTAGGAGTCAAATGAGAACATTTGATCATAGGTCATACTCATCATTTAAGCACAAGTGGGGTTACCACTTTTACATAAAGCATTGTCGTGTTCACACCATTAGAGTTGCTTTAGCTCAATTGATTAGACTAAAGCTCCCCCTAGATGTGATATCCCCCCCAAGAGGGATGAACTAACCTTGGGTTTTGTCGATGATGACTTCATGTAGGTGTTGAAGATGTAGATGCTCAATGTTGATGTAGATCATTCGGAGCAATCCTTTGGAGTGAGTTGCACTTTCAATACCTACACGGGTTAGTCCCACAAGGAACAAACAAGGATATCCATAGACATAGAGTGAAGCACACACAAGATGATGTCCATGAAAGCATTAGATTACCTTGTCCCTTGTCTTACCAACAAGAGGGTTTGTGACTCCTTGAACTAGTGCAAGATAAGGAAGTTGTTTGCACTCGTCCTTTCCAAAAAGATAAGAGTGAAGTATGTTGGCGGAGTCACCCTCAAGAACTTTCTAGTTCTTCTTCTTTTGGATCCACACCATCTTGATGGGAATCCTTGGAGTTGTAGTTGTACTTGATGAAGTAGAACTTGATGTAGTCTTGGGAACCCACTTGAACAAAGCCTTAGGTGCTTCTTCAAATGCATCAATTTCCTCTTGAAGCTTGTCCTTGCCTTTTTGCTTGAGGTCTTGTGGTGGAAGATCATCTTGAGCTTGTGTCCCTTTGAAATAAGTAGGATCATACTTCTCTTGTTGAGGAACAAACTTCGTCTTGGGGTATTGATCTTCTTCCCACTCAACTCCATTGGCATTGAACTTTCATTCAAAACCAACACCTTGATTCTTCCGGTGTCTTCCTTGCTTGCGCACAATTTCCTCAAATTGCTTACTTCCGGCAAGGCTCTTGTAAACACCTTTCTCTATAATTCCCTTCAATAAGCTATTTTCTTGCTCAAGTGTAACTTGGCTAAGAGAATCATTAGTGGAATCAAGAGAACTACTAGAAGCAAAAACATTTGATTTAGCATGATTGTTGTTACTACTAGATTAAGCATCTTTCTTGTTCTTGTTGCTAGATTTAACTTGTGGCATGTAAGTAGACAAGAGTAAATGCTTGGCAATGTAAGAAGAACTTTTCTTGCGAAGATCATCATTGATTGCCTTTAAAAACTCATGCTCTTGCTAAAGGTTGAGCTTTTCAAAGCGTAGCTTATCGTGAGTCTTTAAAAGTTCTCGATGATTTTCCAAGGTAGTTTCATGAGCTAACTTAAGAGTGTTTTGTTCTTTAGTTAGATGCTCAATCTCCTTCTTATCATCGTCATCCGTTTTATCTTGATTAGCATGGTTAATTGACGTTTCATCATAGTCTTCATCACTAGAGTTGTCAACAAGTAAATCATCATCACCCAGCAAACCATCTTCATCACTATTGAAATCAACATACTCGGGATGTGTTACCTTTGGACCTTTGTCCATGAAGCTTCTTCCAATTCCTTCATTTGGTGAGTCAAATATGTCGTAGGAGTTGGTTGACACAAGTGCTAGACCGGCAACACCTTCATCTTGAGTATATTCGGAGTCGGAGTGATAACTTCTTTCGGAGTGATGGTCGGAGTCAGAGCCGGATACCCATTCACCAACATGAGCTTGATATCTTCTTTTTGTGTAGCTCCTTGATGACTTTTCCTTCCTTTCCGAATCTTTGCTTCTCCGAGAGGGTCTTCGTTCATAACGATCATCTCTACTCCTCCTTTCTCTTGGTGGTGATTCTTCTTCTACTTCTTCTCTTGGGAGAATCTTCTCTTCTTTTGTAGGGCGCCGTACACTCATTTGAGTAGTGTCCGGGTCTTCCACAATTGTAGCAATTTCGCTCACGACTAGAAGATCTTTTGTCATTGTAGGACCTTGACTTGGAGCTTCTTTCTTTGCTTCTACTCTTGTAGAACTTGTTCAAGTTCTTTACCATTAGGCTCAATTCTTCATTGAAGGTTTGTTTCTCACTTGATGATGTGGGAGCATCACATGAGGCTTTGTAAGCACCACTTGACTTGTTGTGAAGCTCTTCCTTATCCTTGAGTGACATCTCATGAGCAACAATTCTTCCAATGACTTCTGTTGGCTTGAGATCTTTGTAGTTGGGCATCATTTGGATCAATGTGCATACGGTATCATATTTTCCATCCAAGGCTCTTAGGATCTTCTTAATGATGAATTTGTCGGTCATCTCTTCACTTCCTAAGCCGGCAATCTCATTTGTAATGAGAGCAAGCCTAGTGTACATTTCGGCGACACCTTCACCATCCTTCATTTTGAACTTGTCAAGTTGACTTTGAAGCACATCCAATTTGGATTCCTTGAAGGAGTCGGTACCTTCATTCAATCAATCAAAGTATCCCAAATTTCCTTTGCATTCTCAAGACGGCTGATTTTGTTGAATTCTTCGGGGCACAATCCATTCAAGAGAATATCACAAGCTTGAGCATTGTATTGTAGCATCTTCAACTCTTCCGCGGTAGCTTCACGGTTTGGTTCTTTCCCATCGAAGAATTCACCTTGCAAGCCAATACACACAATAGCCCAAACAGCAGGGTAATGTCCAAGAATATGCATTTTCATCTTATGCTTCCAACTAGCAAAATTTGTACCATCAAAGTAAGGACCTCTACGGTGGTAATTTCCCTCGCTAGACGCCATACTCTCCTAGGTTGTGAAACCAAGGCTATGACCACCAAAAGCTATGGAAATCAAAGCAAATGGAGACCAAAGCTCTGATACCACTTGTAGGATCAAAAGTATGTCTAGAGGGGGGGTGCTTAGACTACTTGACCAAATAAAAATCTAGCCTTTTCCCGATTTTAATTCTTGGCAGATTTTAGCAACATAGCACAAGTCAAGCAATCAACCTACACATGCAATTCTAAGAGTATAGCAGCGGAATGTAAAACAATTGCATATGAAGGTAAAGGGAGGAGATTTAGGGAGCAAACGCAATGTTGACACGGAGATTTTTATCCGTGGTTCCGATAGGTGGTGCTATCGTACATCCATGTTGATGGAGACTTCAACCCACGAAGGGTAACGGTTGCGCGAGTCCACGAAGGGCTCCACCCACGAAGGGTCCACGAAGAAGCAACCTTGTCTATCCCACCATGGCCGTCGCCCATGAAGGACTTGCCTCACTAGGGTAGATCTTCACGAAGTAGGCGATCTCCTTGACCTTACAAACTCATTGGTTCAACTCCACAATCTTGACGGAGGCTCCCAAGTGACACCTAGCCAATCTAGGAGACACCACTCTCCAAGAAGTAACAAATGGTGTGTTGATGATGAACTCCTTGCTCTTGTGCTTCAAATGATAGTCTCCCCGACACTCAACTCTCTCTCATAGGATTGGATTTGGTAGAAATAAGATTTGAGTGGAAAGCAACTTGGGGAAGGCTAGAGATCAAGATTTATGTGGTTGGAATGGAATATCTTGACCTCAACACAAGTGTAGGTGGTTCTCTCTCAGAAAATATGTATTGGAATTTAGGCATGTTCTGATGGCTCTCTCTATGAATGAAGAGTGGGTGGAGGGGTATATATAGCCTCCGCACAAAATCTAAGCATTACACACAAATCACCAAACTCGGTGGGACTGAATCAGAGAACTCAGTCAGACCGATTTGGTTCATAATGTGACTGTTAGGTGTTTCGGTGGGACCGATGTGTGAACTCGGTGGGATCGATATCATTAGGGTTAGGGCATAACTTAATCTCGGTGTGACCGATTACACAAACTCGGTACGACCGATTTTGGTAATAGTCAAACAGAGAGTTGGTCAGGCAAACTCGGTGGGACCGATTCGCTCATCTCGGTGGGACCGAAACGTTACAAAAAGGAAACAGAGTGTTTGCATTGCAATCTCGGTGGGACCGATCGCTCATCTCGGTTTGACCGAAACGTTACGAAGGGAAACAGAGAGGATGCAATCCCATCTCGGTGAGACCGAGATCCCTATCGGTGAGACCGAAAAGACTAGGGTTTCTGGCAGTGGCTATGTCAACTGAACTCGGTGGCGCCGGATAGAAAGAATCGGTAGGGCCGAGTTGGACTTTTGGTTTGGGACATATGTGGATATGAGGAAGCAGTGGAGGGTTTTGGAGCATATCACTAAGCATTTTGAGCAAGCACCTCATTAAGCAACACCTCATGCCTTCTTAATAGTATTGGCTTTTCCTATGGACTCGATGTGATCTTGGATCACTAAAATAGAAAATGTAGAGTCTTGTGCTTTGAGCATGAGCCAATCCTTTGTCCTTAGCATTTTGAAGGGTCCACTTTCTAATCCATGCCATGCCAACCATTGAGCTTTCCTGAAATATTCATCTTGGAATAGCATTAGCTCGAAGAGCTATATGTTGTTAGGAATTACCAAAACCACCCAGGGATAGTTGCACTTTCAATGTTCTATATGATTGTGTCAACTATATAAGTTTTTACTGAGCATCAGCAATGCATATGGCTGAAAGATGTATTTACGAGCATCGACCGATGGGTCTCTCTCTCTCTCTCTCTCTCTCACACACACGCACACACGGACAAGTGGGACCCGTTGAATTATTTCTTTGTTCGTGACAGCTTTTAATTAGGTTCCACTGTAATCTAACTTTTTTCTTAAGTTATTAATTGACCTCAGTGACTTCAAAAAGTTGTACATAAGCCTTGTTTGGGCCTTTCCGGCGTCGCTGAATGTGGGCTGAGTAGCCATGTTAGGTTGTACTATACTACACAGGCCTTTTTTCAACATCAGCAATGCAACTGGGCCGACAGTTGTACACAATATCCAGGTCAACTTCTTATTCTCCGCCCTGCTGGGCTGCAAACTTTCCTAGGAGGTATGCATTAGGCTTAACAAGAAAATGGACTTTAAGAAATACTAAATGGGATGTAATTATAATAACTGGGCAGTAACTATAAAAAAATGCACCAAACACGTAATTAGTTTAAAAAATATATTATTTTCGGAATTTGAATTTTTTTTATTTCATTCCTTGTTGCGCGCGCAATATTTCGTCGGATTTTAACGTAATACAACTTTATTTTGAAATTCTATTTAATCTGACTAGAAATTTCGGACAAAAATATTTTGGATCCCATAAAATGTGGGAATTTTTTTTGAATTCTGTTTTGAGCGGTTGGTTGAAATTATTAATCGTTGTCCTAGCTAGAAAATGGGATGTACTTTTAACAAACTGTAAATGGGCTGTAGTAAATTCCATTAGAATTAAAAAATGGGCTGTACATCTTACAAATCGCAAATGGGCTATATGTTCTCTGCCACACACTTGTGGGCCTTCTAAGTTGACGCGTCCCCTAAAAAAACTAAGTTGACAGGTATGCAATGCTTTGTCAACAACACACGGTTCTGGCAGCTGTGGCCGTTGGATGTCCATCCAACGGATGTCGTGCTTCTTCTTCAATCTCGGATATTCTTGCTTTAGCCGCCCAAAAAATGATTCCTCCCCCTGACATCTGGGGCACACCGTTTCGGAGGCTGACCTGTGGGTCCACTAAGTTGACGCGTACCAAGGGCTTTGTCAACTAAGTCAATATAAACGATTCTAGCTGCAGTGACCGTACGATGTACATCCAACGGCCGTAGTGCTTCTTCAACCTATGGTCTTCTTGCTCCAGCCGCCCAAATCAGCGCCGGTTGTGCCGCGTGCTCCTGCCTCCCGTGGCCGGCTGTGATGCCGTGGAGGCCTTACCGCCCCCTACTACTCCCACCGCTGGCCATGCCATCCCTCTACTCACCCACACCCCCTGTTATTTTGCGGTGACGGCAGCCTCACACCGCAGCTCAACCAGTGAACCCTTGTACTCCTCTCCGCGCGGGCTTCCACTACCGCGTCTTCCCCGGCTCCGCGTCGTCCCCTTCCTAGGCCTCGCCGTCGTCCACCGCCCTGGAGCTCTCGGCGCGGTGTGGTCAACGTGGTCAAGGAACGGCTTCCATCAGACGTGGACTGTACGTGGAGAGGCTGACAGCTGGGTCCACGACGGCAGCAAGGAAGTGCCTCCTTATTATGCGGAAAATAATGATTCCTCCACCTGACAGCAGGGACCCACCGGACGGGCCCCCGTATTTCGTGAAAAAAACGTTTCCCCCCTAACTGTTGGGACCCACCGGACGGGCCACCGTATTGCGCCAAAAAACGTTCCCCCCGCTGTCAGCTCGGACCCACCGGAAGTGCCTCCTTATTACGCACAAAAAAATGAATACTCCCCCTGCTGGTTGGGACCCACCTTGGTGGGAGGCTGACTTGTGGGCCTACTAAGTTGACGGGGACGGAGTGCCTTGTCAACTTAGTCAATATGAACGATTCTAGCTGCAGTGACCGTACGATGTCCATCCAACACCCGTAGTACTTCTTCAACCTTTGGTCTTATTGCTCCAGCCACCCAAAGCAGCGCCGGTCGTGCCGCATACTCCTGCCTCCCGTGGCCGGCTGTGCTGGCGCGGAGGCCTCACCACCCCCTACTATTCCCACCGCTGGCCAGGCCATCCCTCTACTCACCCACACCCCCTTATTATGCGGCGACGACAGCCTCACACCGCAGCGAACCAGTGAACCCTCGTACTCCTCTATGCGTGGGCATCCACTGCCGCATCTTCCCCGGCTCCGCGTCGTCCCCTTCCTAGGCCTCACCGTCGTCAACCGCCCTGGTGCTCTCGGCGCGGTGTGGTCAACGTGGTCAAGGAACGGCTTCCATCGGACGTGGACTGTACATGGAGAGGCTGACAGCTAGGTCCATGGCTGCAGCAAGGAAGTGCCTCCTTATTACGCGCAAAATAATTATTCCTCCACCTGACAGCGGGGACCCACCGGACGGGCCACCGTATTTCACGAAAAAAACGTTTCCCCCTGACTGCCGGGACCCACCAGCTACATCTTCGCATGCAAGGAAGTGCGTCCGGGCAAAAAAAAAACGATTCGCCCCTTGACTGCTGGGACCCACATGCTACATCTTCACACGCAAGCAAGCGCCTGACAGTCGGGACCCACCTGGTCGAAGCGTACGCAGCATTGTCATTCTGGTCGCGAACGTGTACGTACATACTGGTCGCTGTAGAGGCGCGCACGTGTCGTAGTAGAGGCGCGCACGTAGCATGTACACGTACGTACAGGGGCCAGTGTGCAAGAAAGAAAATACGGCCACGTACGTACATACGGGCAGGGTCTCGAACGCCTACTCACGCATACGTACGGCCAGGGCTCGTGTATATGGCTGGGTCGGAACGGAGAAACTACGTTGTCGTCGTGTTCAGGGGGAGGCAACGGAATGCGTTGTGTTCATCGGGAGGCAACGAAACGCGTGGGAGCCAACCGGCTTGGACGGAACAACCGATGGAAACGAGGCCTGGCGTAGCACAGAACGGAGGAAACGGCCTTGTGTTTGACCGGCCACGTTCGAAACGGGATCCTGTTCATCGGGAGGGGTCTGGCGTACCGCAAAACGGACGAAACGGACCCCTACGGTCGAAATGGGGGTCCTATTGATCGGGAGGGGTGTGGCGTACTGCAAAATGGAGGAAACGGACTTGTGTTGGAGCGCTACGGTCGAAACAAGGGTCCTGTTCATCGGGAGGGGTGTGGCGTACCGCAAAACGGGACTCCACGAGATACTGTTCATCTCCACTGTCGACCCCCTCCAGCCTCGACGGGCTACTGTTCGTCCACCGTCGACCTCCTCCAGCCTCCACCTGCGGCTGTTCATCCACGTGCTCCTGTTCATCCAGCCTCCACCGCGCGCTACTCCACCGACTACTGTTCAACCAGCCCTGTCCACGGGCTCCCTTTCAACCACCCCTCCACGGGCTACTGTTCATCCAGCCCTCCACCGTCTACTGTTCATCCTTCCCTCCACGGGGTGGTCCTGTTCATCCTGCCCTCCACGGGGTCCTGTTCATCCTGCCCCAACCGGCTCGATCGATCGGGGTCATGTTCATCCAGAGGCAATACCACGGGGTCCTGTTCATCCACCCCCACCAGGAACTGTTCATCCAAACCCCCCCAGCAACACTCACTATTCATCCAGAGGCAGCATTGATCCGCTTCAGTTAGTAGCAGTAGCGAAGGAATCGCTCGATCGGGTTCAGTTAACAGCCATCGATCGGTCGCTCGGGTTCAGTAATGCGTAGCCTGCAGTGTAATCGCTCGGGTTCAGTTAGAGCCCAACGCCTCGCTCGGGTTTAGTTAGAGCCCAACGCCTCGCACACCCACGCGCGTGCGTGTATGAGAGAAACGCGCATCGCTCGGCCCCGACCACCCACCGTAACCGGGAACACCCCGATATTTTCCTCGCCCTCGCTTCTACCACGGTTTTTTCCGTCATGGATGGCCCAAAGAATGTCATGCAGCTGCGTCTCCGGCCCGCCCAGGACGAAAAGCCCATTTTCTGTCATGATTTTTTTCATAGAATTAGGACCCCACCACATATATGATGATACCGTGTTTTGTCACAATTATTGTCATAGAAGTGTCATAATTATGACAGAAAAAATTCCGTTCAGCCCAAAATGTCACGGATGTGTCTTTTTTTGTGGTGATAGTCATACTGCTTACCAGCATGTCTTACTTTGATTCGGTGGTATTGTTGGATGAAGCGGCCCAAACCGACATTACATGACCGCGTTTATGAGACCGGTTCTACCGACGTGCTTCGCACACAGGTGGCTAGTGGTTGTCTGCTTCTCCAGATTTAGTTGAATCGAGTTTGACTACGCCCGGTCCTTGTTGAAGGTTAAAACAACATACTTGATGAAAAATCATTGTGGTTTTGATGCGTAGGTAAGAACGGTTCTTGCTAGAAGCCCGTAGCAGCCACGTAAAACTTGCAACAACAAAGTAGAGGACGTCTAACTTGTTTTTGCAGGGCTTGCTGTGATGTGATATGGTATGATATATAAATTGTTGGATGAGATGATCATGTTTTGTAATAGTTATCGGCAACTGGCAGGAGCGATATGGTTGTCGCTTTATTGTATGAAATGCAATCGCCATGTAATTGCTTTACTTTATCACTGAGCGGTAGCGATAGTCGTAGAGGCAATAGTCGGCGAGACGACAACGATGCTATGATGGAGATCAAGGTGTCAAGCCGGTGATGATGGTGATCATGACGGTGCTTTGGAGATGGAGATCAAAGGCACAAGATGATGATGGCCATATCATATCACTTATATTGATTGCATGTGATGTTTATCCTTTATGCATCTAATTTTGCTTAGTACATCGGTAGCATTATAAGATGATCTCTCACTAAATTTCAGGGTGTAAGTGTTCTCCCTCAGTATGCATCGTTGCGACAGTTTGTCGTGCCGAGACACCACATGATGATCGGGTGTGATAAGCTCTACGTTCACATACAACGGGTGCAAGCCAGTTTTGCACACGCAGAATACTCGGGTTAAACTTGACGAGCCTAGCATATGCAGATACGGCCTCGGAACACTGAGACCGAAAGGTCGAGCGTGAATCATATAGTAGATATGATCAACATAGTGATGTTCACCATTGAAAACTACTCCATCTCACGCGATGATCGGACATGGTTTAGTTGATTTGGATCACGTGATCACTTAAATGATTAGAGGGATGTCTATCTAAGTGGGATTTCTTAAGTAATATGCTTAATTGAACTATAATTTATCATGAACTTAGTACCTGATTGTATTTTGCATGTCTATGTTGTTGTAGATAAACGGCCTGTGCTACTGTAGAGAAAGGTAAGTTGAAAGATGATGGTAGCAATTACACGGACTGGGTCCGTAACTTGAGGATTATCCTCATTGCTGCACAGAAGAATTACGTCCTAGAAGCACCGCTAGGTGCCAAACCCGCTGCAGGAGCAACTCCGGACGTTATGAACGTGTGGCAGAGCAAAGCTGATGACTACTTGATAGTTCAGTGTGCCTTGCTTTACGGCTTAGAACCGGGACTACAACGACGTTTTGAACGTGATGGAGCATATGATATGTTCCGGGAGTTGAAGTTAATATTTCAAGCAAATGCCCGGATTGAGAGATATGAAGTCTCCAATAAGTTCACAGCTGCAAAATGGAGGAGAATAGTTCTGTCAGTGAACACATACTCAGAATGTCTGGGTACCATAACCACTTGACTCAGCTGGGAGTTAATCTTCCTGATGATAGTGTCATTGACAGAGTTCTTCAATCACTACCACCAAGCTACAAAAAGCTTCGTGATGAACTATAATATGCAAGGGATGGATAAGACAATTCCCGAGCTCTTCGTGATGCTAAAGGCTGCAGAGGTAGGCATCGAGAAGGAGCATCAAGAGTTGATGGTTAACAATACCACTAGTTTTAAGAAAAAGGGCAAAGGGAAGAAGGGGAACTTCAAGAGGAACGGCGAGCAAATTGCTACTCTAGTGAAGAAGCCCAAGTCTGGACCTAAGCCTGAGACTGTGTGCTTCTACTTCAAAGGGACTGGTCACTGAAGCTGAACTGCCCCAAGTATTTGGCGGATAAGAAGGATGGCAAAGTGAAAGGTATATTTGATATAATGTTATTGATGTGCACCTTACTAATGCTCGTAGTAGCGCCGGGGTATTTGATACTGGTTCTGTTGCTCATATTTGCAACTCGAAACAAGGGCTACGGATTAAGCAAAGATTGGCTAAGGACGAGGCGACGATGCGCATGGGAAATGGTTCCAAAGTCGATGTGATCGCCATCGGCACGCTACCTCTACATCTACCTTTAGGATTAGTTTTAGACCTGAATAATTGTTATTTGGTGCCAGCGTTCAACATGAACATTATATCTAGATCATGTTTGATGTGAGACGGTTATTTATTTAAATCAGAGAATAATGGTTGTTCTATTTATATGAGTAATATCTTTTATGGTCATGCACCCTTGATGAGTGGTCTATTTTTATTGAATCTCGATAGTAGTGACACACAAATTCATAGTATTGAAGCCAAAAGATACAAGTTTAATAATGATAGTGCAACTTATTTGTGGCACTGCCTTTTAGGTCATATTGGTGTAAAGCGCATGAAGAAACTCCATACTGATGGGCTTTTGGAATCACTTGATGCTTGCGAACTATGCCTCATGGGCAAGATGAATAAAACTCCGTTCTACGGAACAATGGAGCGAGCAACGGACTTATTGGAAATAATACATACGGATGTATGCGGTCCGATGAGTGTTGATGCTCGCGGCGGGTATCATTATTTTCTGAACTTCATAGATGATTTGAGCAGATATGGGTATATCTACTTGATGAAACATAAGTCTGAACATTTGAAAAGTTCAAAGAATTTCAGAGTGAAGTGGAAAATCATCTTAACCAGAAAATAAAGTTTCTACGATCTGATCGTGGAGGTGAATATTTGATTTATGAGTTTGGTCTTCATTTGAAACAATGTGGAATAGTTTCACAACTCACGCCACTTGGAACACCACAGCGTAATGGTCTGTCCGAACGTCATAACCGTACTTTATTAGATATGGGGTTATGCATTAGAGACAGCTGCATTCACGTTAAATAGGGCAATGTCCAAAAATCCATTGAGACGACACCGTATGAACTGGGGTTTAGCAAGAAACCTAAGCTTTCGTTTCTTAAAGTTTGGGGTTGCGATGCTTATGTGAAAAAGTTTTAGCCTGATAAGCTCAAACCCAAATAGGAGAAGTGCGTCTTCATAGGATACCCAAAAGAAACTGTTGGGTACACCTTCTATCACAGATCCGAAGGCAAGATTTTTGTTGCTAAGAATGGATCCTTTCTAGAGAAGGATTTCCTCTCGAAAGAAGTGAGTGGTTGGAAAGTAGAACTTGATGAGGGATTTGTACCTTCTCTCGAATTGGAAAATGGTTCATCACAGAAATCAGTTCAAGTGATACCTACACCAATTAGTGAGGAAGTTAATGACGATGATCAAGAAACTTCAGATCAAGTTACTACCGAACCTCGTAGGTCAACCAGAGTACGATCCGTAGCAGAGTGGTACAGTAATCCTGTTCTGGAAGTCATGTTACTAGACCAGATGAACCTATGAACTATGAGGAAGCGATGATGAGCCCAGATTCCGACAGATGGCTTGAGGCCATGAAATCTGAGATAGAATCCATGTATGAGAACAAAGTGTGGACTTTGGTGGACTTGCCCGATGATCGGCAAGCCATTGAGAATAAATGGATCTTCAAGAGGAAGACGGACGCTGATAGTAGTGTTACTATCTACAAAGCTTGACTTGTCAAGAAGGGTTTTTGACAAGTTCATGGTGTTGACTACGATGAGATTTTCTCACTCGTATCGATGCTTAAAGTCTATCCGAATCATGTTAGCAATTGCCACATTTTATGAAATCTGACAAATGGATGTCAAAAATGCATTCCTTAACAGATTTATTAAAGAAGAGTTGTATATGATACAACCAGAAGGTTTTGTCAAACCTAAAGGTGCTAACAAAATGTGCAAGCTCCAACAATCCATCTATGGATTGGTGCAAGCATCTCGGAGTTGGAATATACGCTTTGATGAGTTGATCAAAGCATATAGTTTTATACAGACTTGCGGTGAAGCCTGTATTTACAACAAAGTGAGTGGGAACACTACAGCCTTTTTGATAAGTATATGTGAATGACATATTGTTGATCGGAAATGATGTAGAATTTTCTGGAAAGCATAAAGGAGTGTTTGAAAGGAGTTTTTCAAAGAAAGACCTCGGTGAAGCTGCTTACATATTGGGCATCGAGATCTATAGAGATAGATCAAGACGCTTGATAAGATTTTTCAATGAGTACATACCTTGACAAGATTTTGAAGTAGTTCAAAATGGAACAGTCAAAGAACGAGTTCTTGCCTGTATTGCAAGGTGTAAAGTTGAGTAAGATTCAAAACACAACCACGAAAGAAAATAGAAAGAGAATGAAAGTTATTCCCTATGCCTCAGCAATAGGTTCTATAAAGTATGCTATACTGTGTACCAAACCTATTGTGTACCTTGGCATGAATTTGGCAAGGAGGTAGGATATTGATCCAGGAGTGGATCACTGGACAGCGGTCAAAATTATCCTTAGAAGACTAAGGAGACATTTCTCGGTTATGGAGGTGATAAAGAGTTCGTCCTAAAGAGTTGCGTCGATGCAAGATTTTACACCGATCCGGATGACTCTGAGTCTCAATCTGGATACATATTGAAAGTGGGAGCATTGTAGACATAGAAAATTTGCAAAATACATACGGCTCTGAATGTGACAGACCCATTGACTAAGCTTCTCTCACAAGCAAAACATGATCACACCTTAGTACTCTTTGGGTGTTAATCACATAGCAATGTGAACTAGATTATTGACTCTAGTAAAACCATTTGGGTATTAGTCAATGGGCGATGTGAACTAATCACATAAAGATGTGAACCATTGGTATTAAATCACATGATGATGTGAACTAGATTATTGACTCTAGTGCAAGTGGGAGACTGAAGGAAATATGCCCTAGAGGCAATAATAAAGTTGTTATTTATATTTCCTTATATCATGATAAATGTTTATTATTCATGATAGAACTATATTAACCGGAAACTTAGTACATGTGTGAATACATAGACAAACCGAGTGTCCCTACTATGCCTCTACTAGACTAGCTCGTTAATCATAGATGGTTAACTTTCCTGACCATAGATATGTGTTGTCATTTGATCAACGAGATCACATCATTTTCTAATGATGTGATGGACAAGACCCATCCGTTAGCTTAGCATAATGATCGTTTAGTTTTGTGCAACTCCCGAATACCGGAGGAACACTTAGTGTGCTATCAAATGTCACAACGTAACTGGGTGATTATAAAGATGCTCTACAGGTGTCTCCGATGGTGTTTTTTGAGTTGGCATAGATCGAGATTAGGATTTGTCACTCCGAATGTCGGAGAGGTATCTCTGGGCCCTCTCGGTAATGATCATAACTATAAGCCTTGCAAGCAATGTGACTAATGGTTTAGTTCCGGGATGATGCATTATGGAACGAGTAAAGAGACTTGCGGTAACGATATTGAACTAGGTATGATGACGACAACGGAATCTCGGGCAAGTAACATACCGATGACAAAAGGAACAACGTATGTTGTTATGCGGTTTGACCGGTACAGACCTTCATAGAATATGTGGGAGACAATATGAGCATCCAGGTTCCGCTATTGGTTATTGATCGGAGATGTGTCTCGGTCATGTCTACATAGTTCTCGAACCCGTAGGGTCCGCGCGCTTAACGTTCAATGACGATTTGTATTATGAGTTATGTGATTTGATGTACCTAAGTTTGTTCGGAGTCCCGGATGAGATCACGGACATGACGAGGAGTTTCGAAATGGTCGAGACATAAAGATTGATATATTGGAAGGTTATGTTTGGACACCGGAATGGTTTTGGATAGGTTCGGGCATTTTCTGGAGTACCGGGGGGTTACCGGAACCCCCTGGGGGATTAATGGGCCACAATGGGCCTTAGTTGAGAAGAGAGAGGTCCGGCCAGAGGTGGCGCCCCCTTGCCCAGTCCGAATTGGACAAGGGGAGGGGGCGGCGCCCCCCTCCTTCCTTCTCTTCTCTCCTCTTTCCCTTCTTCTCCTACTTGGACTAGGAAAGGGGGGGGGCGAATCCTACTTGGACCGGGAGTCCAAGTAGGACTCCCCCCTATGGCACGCCCCCTCTAGGGCCGGCCTCCTCCTCCTCCCTCCTTTAAATACGTGGGAAGGGGCACCCCAAAGGCACACAAAAAGTTTCTCTTACCCGTGTGCGGTGCCCCCCTCCATAGTTACACACCTCGGTCATATCGTCGTAGTGCTTAGGCGAAGCCCTGCGCTGGTAAATTCATCAACACTGTCACCACGCCGTCGTGCTGATGGAACTCTCCCTCGGCCTCAACTGGATCGAGAGTTCGAGGGACGTCACCGAGCTGAACGTGTGTAGATCGCGGAGGTGCCGTACGTTCAGTACTTGGATCGATTGGATCGCGAAGACGTTCGACTACATCAACCGCGTTACTAAGCGCTTCCGCTTTTGGTCTACGAGGGTACGTGGACACACTCTCCCCGCTCGTTGCTATACATCGCCTAGATAGATCTTGCGTGATCATAGGAATTATTTTTGAAATACTGTGTTGCCTAACCGTCGGGGCCGAGCGATGCACGGAGGTTTGCGCGTTTCTCTCGTATACGTACGCGCTAGTGTGCGAGGCGTTGTGCTCTAACTGAACCCGAGCGAGGCGTTGGGCTCTAACTGAATCCGAGCGTTTGCACTAGCTAAGTTATTGAACCCTGATCGATCCCTTGCTGTTAACTGTACTCGAGTGATTCCTTCACTAGTGCTGCTAACTGAAGCCGATCAATGCTGCCTCTTGATGAACAGTGAGTGTTGTTGGGGGGTTGGATGAACAGTTCCTGATAGGAGGGGGGTGGATGAACAGGACCCCGTGGTAGTAGAGGTCGTTGCCGCTGGATGAACAGGACCCCGATCGAGTAGGTTGGGGGTGGATGAACAGGACCCTGTGGAGGCCTGGACGAATAGGACCCCGTGGAGGGCTGGTTGAACAGTAGCCGGTGGAGGGCTGGATGAACAGTAGCCCGTGGAGGGGTGGTTGAACAGGACCCCGTGGATAGGGTTGGTTGAACACTAGGCGGTGGAGGAGCGGTGGAGGCCTGATGAACAAGAGCCCATGGATGAACAGTGGCTGGTGGAGGCAGGAGGGGAGACGCCGTGGATGAACAGTCGTAGGTGGAGGCTTGAGGAGGTCGACGGTGGATGAACAGTAGCCCGTGGAGGCTGGGGGAGGGCCCGAACCTGGGTAAACATCGTGTCCCCCGTCTCCTGTTACCATCGATCCTAGACGCACAGTTCGGGAGCCCCTACCCGAGATCCGCCGATTTTGACACCGACATTGGTGCTTTCATTGAGAGTTCCACTATGCCGTCGGCAAAGGATTCGATGTCCCCTTCAGGGAGAAACCTTCCTCCCCGGACAAACCTTTGTGTTCGGCGACTTCGTACTGCGGGCCAACTCGCTTGGCCATCTGGAGCAGGTCGATAGTCACGCCCCTGGCCATCAGGTCAGATCTGGAAGCTGGAACTGCGTCACGGATACTCGCGGAGACTTCATCTCCGATGGATTCAAGACTGCGGCAGTCGCTCCCTCTCTCTCCGATGAACATGACTGAAATCTGTCATCGGATCACACCCTGGAGATGGATCCTGTTGCTGCAACAGCCTCAGAACCGAAGCAGATCGTGCCCTTCGAGGCCACAAAGTCCACGGCATTGGAGCCACACACGGACTCGACATCCTGCGATATTTGCGTCAATGGAACTCCGAACTCGTTTTCGGCTACACGTTCCAGATCAGACGCGCCTGTGGACACCGAGCTAGATCGGTTATCGATTTTTGAATTTGGCGCCGCAGACTTCTTCCAGCACTCGCCTTTTGGTGACATACTAAATTCTTTAAAGAACTTATCCTTGGAGGAGGACTCACAGCCGAACTATGTTCGCGTCGAGCTAGAGACGGATGACGAGGAATTTTGCTTCCCACTCGCCACCCACTTCATAGCCACCGTCGATGACTTAACCGACGTGCTGGACTATGGCTCCGAAGACATCGACGGTATGGACGACGACGCTGATATGGAGCAAGGCCTAGACCCGTCATTCACCAGACGTTGGACGGCTACCTCTTCGTGCAACGTGTACATGGTTGATACACCCAAAGGATCTGGCGACGACAACGAAGAGCCAGATGCAAATAAAACCTCTGAGACGCAGTCCAAGCGCCGATGCCCCAAGCGCCGTTCTAAGCCTCGTCACTCAAAGGACGGCAACACCGGCACCGGAGAGAATAGTACTCCAGGCGACGCCGAAAACAATGAAGACACTGTCGGAGCTACATCCGAACAGGAGGAACATGACAACAGGCAAGACAACCCTGACGAACAGGCCATAGAAGATGACTCGGAGGATGACAGCTACCATCCACCCTCCGAGGAGGAGACAAGCCTCGGCAACGAAGGCTTCATCGTGCCTGAGGATCCTCTGGAGCAGGAGCGCTTGAAGCTTCAGCTCATAGCCACTGCGAGGAGCCTGAAAAAGAAACAGCAGCAGCTTCAAGCTGAACAAGATCTACTCGTCGACAGGTGGACTGATGTCCTGACAGCCGAAGAATACGGCCTCAGGCGCCCAACAAAGAGCTACCCGAAACGCAGACTGCTACCTCAATTCGATGAGGAAGCACCGGAGCACACATCTCCCTTGCGTAATGCGGAACGACCACCACGTGGTCGAGACAGGGCGGCCGACCAGCCACCCCGCGGCCGGGATAAAGCGGCAACTCAGCCCGAACAGCAGCCTGCCCCACCGCCTCGTAAAGATAGAGACGGAAGAGTTCGGGGTCACACGTACGACCTCCGGCAGATCCTGGACGATAGAGCAGGACATACAAGATCGATCTACGGATCGCGAGGGCGTGCCTCGAGGCACGACGACGGCTACCTATTCGGACGTGATAAATCTAACCACGCCCGGGCTGAATACCGCAGACGGACTCCGTCAGAGCTACGCCACGACACGACTCGATATAGAGGTGCCGCACACCCTCTCTGCTTCACAGATGAAGTACTGGATCACGAATTCCCCGAGGGGTTCAAGCCTGTCAACATTGAATCATACGACGGCACAACCGATCCCGCAGTATGGATCGAGGATTTTATTCTCCATATCCACATGGCTCGAGGAGATGACCTCCACGCCATTAAATACCTCCCACTAAAGCTCAAAGGGCCAGCTCGGCACTGGCTTAACAGCCTGCCTGAAAATTCTATCGGCAGCTGGGAGGACTTGGAAGAAGCCTTCATGGACAACTTCCAGGGAACATATGTCTAGCCACCAGACGCCGATGACTTAAGCCACATAGTTCAACAACCTGGAGAATCAGCCAGAAAATTCTGGACTAGGTTCCTAACCAAAAAGAACCAGATCGTTGATTGTCCAAATGCCGAGGCCTTAGCAGCCTTCAAACACAGCATCCGTGACGAATGGCTAGCACGCCACCTCGGCCAAGAAAAAAAGCCGAAGTCCATGGCAGCCCTCACGGCACTCATGACCCGCTTTTGCGCGGGAGAGGACAGTTGGCTGGCCCATAGTAACAACACAGCTAGCGAGACAGGCCCCACCGAGGCCAAGAATAGCACTAGCAAGCTCCGACGCAATAGACACAAACGCCGAAGCAATGGCAACAACACCGATGACACCACGGTCAACGCCGGATTCACTGGCTCCAAGTCCGGCCAACGGAAGAAGCCCTACAAAAGGAACAATGAAGGACCTTCCAGCCTGGACCGCATACTCGACCGTCCGTGCCAGATACACGGCACCCCGGATAAGCAAGCTAATCATACCAACAGAGATTGTTGGGTTTTCAAGCAGGCTGGCAAGTTAAATGCCGAAAACAAGGAAAAGGGATCACAAAGTGAGGACGAGGACGAAGAGCCCCGGCAGCCGAACACTGGGGGCAGAAGAAATTTCCCCCTCAAGTGAAAACGGTGAACCTTTTATACGCTACGCACATCCCCAAAAGGGAGCGTAAGCGAGCACTTAGGGACGTCTACGCGGTAGAGCCAGTTGCCCCAAAATTCAATCCGTGGTCATCATTCCCGATCACCTTTGATCGCCGGGATCACCCAACAAGTATCCGCCATGGCGGTTCAACCACACTAGTCCTCGACCCAATTATTGACGGGTTTCACCTAACACGAGTCCTGATGGACGGTGGTAGCAGCCTCAACCTGCTTTATCAGGACACAGTGCGGAAGATGGGCATTAACCCCTCGCGAATCAAACCAACAAAGAGTACCTTTAAAGGAGTCATACCAGGCGTAGAGGCCCGCTGTACGGGCTCAATCACGCTGGAAGTGGTCTTTGGTTCTCCAGACAACTTCCGAAGCGAAGAGTTAATCTTCGATATCGTCCCCTTCCGCAGCGGCTATCACGCACTGCTCGGACGAACCGCGTTTGCTAGATTCAACGCAGTGCCACACTACGCTTATCTCAAGCTCAAGATGCCCGGCCCACGCGGTGTCATAATACTCAATGGCAATAGGGAACGCTCCCTCCGAACAGAGGAGCACACCGCCGCCCTAGCAGCAGAAGTACAGAGCGGCCTTCTCAGGCAGCACCATAGTACGGCTGTCGAGCCCTCGGACATCATTAAGAGGTCCCGGACTACACTGCAATAGGATGGCGCGGCTCGTCAAGAGCTCGACTAGCAATCCGGCCTCCGTCCCAATCCCAATTAGGTAGTGGCATTCGTACCACGCGTACACAATTACGCACTCAAAATTCCATGGACATCGACGGAGGCAGAAGATAACCCGGGGTCTACAGTTCGGCCAGACAGATCTCGGGCACACATATACTTTTACCTTTTTCTTGTTTCAGGTTCCTTTTTCCGCGGGCCTGATCGCAAGTCCTTTAGAAGGATTGGCATACAACGGAGGCAAGCAGCACATGTGTGTAGGGTAACCTTTATACGTTCTTCTTGACGATATTCAAACTTATTTCTCAGGACCCGCACGCTGCGCCCTACTGATCCCGGCATGTTAAATAGCCCGGATACTTCTCGCACCATATGTACAAGATACGCCTTAATGTATCCATCCAGTTATAATAAAAATGGTTCGTGGCCCAGTTTCTGTGGTTTCCGCTTCTTACTTCGTTTTATTTCGATCTGCTTATCTGTTGCATCGGTACTCTTCTGTACGTTTCATATTTGCCAGGGGCTACTTGTCGCCCCACAATACGGCAGCAAAGTCCGAACACTTCTATATACAAGTTCGGCACCCCGAATTTAGCATTATATGCATTGGCTCCGAATCATGTCTTTGGTCAATAGTTGGGTTGCCCGGCTCCTGTGCTTGCTACCCTACGTTCCGCTCTATCGGCTAGGGTAGTAATGGGAGAACTACTGCGGTTTTGCCCTGGCCTTGACCAGACGAGCACCTCAGTAGAGAAAGCCGAAAACTGACTGTCATGATACGGCGAGAGCCGTTCAGCTGTTCGAGGGTTACAAAATCGTTGGAGATTTTTTCCACGTCATGCGAAGGATCGGCATTTCCCGATCAGATGCTGACAGCACCCTGGCATGGACCAGGGGCTGCACACTCGCTTAATTATAAAACTTCTATGGCTAAGTGAGGGCGTTCAAGCCGTACAGTCCGATTGCCTTGTTCGTCGCGCTAAACAACTCCTCCAAAGGACCATATAATTGGATCAAAATTGTTTAGAATCCATCCCGAACACCTCCGTACTACCTACGGGAGGGTAGAAGCCGACGACTGGCCAACTCTCAGATTACAAATAACACGGCCGCACAGGAGGAAACTATTTAAAGCATAATAAAATTATTTTACAAACACTGGCTTCGTTCCCATAATACAAGGCAAAGGCAACATGAATACATTTATTCAAATATAATGTCCCGCGAACATTGCGCCGCCACAAGTCGAGACCTCTCTACGACATCCGCGAAATATCGCTTGGGTGTGCGGTGCTCCTTGCCCTCCAGCGGCCCGCTGGCAACTTCAACAGCGTTCATCTTCACCGACCACATCTTGCAGCGAGCAAAGGCCATACAAGCACCTTCAATACAGGCGGAGCGCTTGATGACGTCCAGCCGCGGAAAGGCCTCCACCAGACACGTCACGAGTCCGAAGTAGCTGCCGGGCATAGCTTCGGATGACCATAGCTGGATTCTAAAATACTTCATGGCTAGTTCGGCCACCCTGTGCAGCTCCACCAACTGCTTCAGCTGATCGGTGAGGGACACGGGATGCTCTGGCGTCGCGTACTGCGACCAGAATAGCTTCTCCGTAGAACCTCCTCCTTCGGCTTGGTAGAACTCTGCGGCGTCTGATACGCTGCGTGGTAGATCCGCAAAAGCCCCTGGGGAACTCTGAACCCCGGTTAGTAAAAGGTATTGCTTCTGTGCATACTTGCTTTGCATCTTAAATGCCTTACCCGCCATGATCTTCTTGGCCTCCTGGATCTCCCGGAGGGTCGCTTGGGCCTCATTCCGTGCGGTCTCCGCGCTCTGACGAGCCTTGGTGAGCTCGGCCTCTTGAGCCGACACATTATTCTCCAAGGTCTCACATTTTTTCACCGCATCCTGGAGCTCCTGCTGGATTTCCTTGACCCGGGCCTCGAGCATCTTACGGGCGGCTTGCTGCTGGACAGCTTTCTCCTCAGCCTCGCCCAGGGCCTTCCTCAGGGCCTCGACCTCGGTCGCGGCTCCTGCACATATTACGACACTATAGTCAATATACATCGCTTTCCGAACATACAGCGAGTCGTTATTCACCTTGCTTCTCCTGGAGCCGAACTCTAACCTCGCCGAGCTCGTTCTCGGTCCGCTCCAGCCTCTGCCTCAATCTAGAGACTTCGGCAGCATGCGAGGTTGCGGCCAACAGCGACGCCTGCTTATGCATAAATGCTATGTTAGTCTCCTACAATAGATCCTCTGTCCAGTTCTTCTCGCCGGACAGTGTCTCAGGGGCTACTGACTACAGGTTTTTTTCTCTTTCTATGTTCCTTACCTCGAAACCTATCAACAGGTTGCTGCAGGCCTCGTTCAGTCCACTCTTGGCGGACTAAACCTTCTCAATCACCGCGCCCATAAGGACGCGGTGCTCTTCCATAACGGAGGCGCCTCGCAGCGCCTCCATCAGGTTGTCCGGCGCCCCTGGATGGACAGGGACCACCGGCGGAAGCGGCGCACCCCCTGCTTCAAAGGAGGATGCTTGCCCGACTCCGGAACCATATGGGTCTCCGGAATCGTATTCGGCTGAGGGCCAAACTGGATGCGGCCCTCTTCGCCAGTTTTCATGGGGATCGTCTCCTCCATGTGTCCGGCAGTGGAGGCTTTGCCTCGTGGCGCCTCCCCGATAGCGTCCTGGGCTACTCCCCGGTTCGGATCGGCCCTCCGGGACAGCACTTCGGTGTCGTCCCCGGCCCCGGGAGAGTAAGCAGGCGGTGGCGACTGGCTCGCCATCTCCGACGGAGCCAACGAGTCTCCAGACGAGGATCGCTGGATTAGGTCGCAGGCCGAACTGCAACAGTACAATTAACTATATCAAGATGACGGAGAGAAAGGGCTGGATGTGCGCACGAGCAAGCCCTGTCACTTACGATGGGCCTGGGGCATAGTGCGGGGGCGCCGTTCTGGACTGCTGTCAACGTCCCACGTGGTGTTGACCGCTGGGGCGCCCTTCCCCCTTTCGGGCGCTTTCGCCTCCGGATGTGCCGAGGCCGCCCTCTTCTTCTTCTTCTTTTCCTCGGGAGGAGGGTTGTTTTCCTCCTCCTCCTCCTCCTCGTCATTATCCGCAGGAATGGAGGAATGGGCCTCGTCGTCTTCGGATGTCGCGTCCGAAGTGCCCTTGCGACGGGGGCCACTCTTGGCTCCCTTGGCCTTCTTCTTAGCCTTCTTCTCTGGCGCCTTGTATGGCGCCGGCACCAGCATCTCCGCTAGGCGCGGGATGACCGGTTCTTCGGGCAGCGGAGCCGGACACTGGATCTGCTTCGCCCTCTCCACCCAGTCCTAAAGGAACCATAATAAAAGCTCAGACGCCACCCTCGAAACAATGAGGTTGGGGATACGTCGGAAATAACATACCTTGCTGGCAGGGTGTGTACAATCGTTGCCATGGTCTGAATCCGTGGCCGGTGGCTTCTCGTTGCCCTTAAAAAGCAACTTCCAGGCACCTTCGTGAGTAGTCTCGAAGAGCCTCACCAAGGTCTGGTGCTTCTTCGAATTGAACTCCCACAAAGGGCAGCTTCGGTGCTGGCACGGAAGAATCCGGCGGACCAGCATCACCTGGATGACGTCAACGAGCTTGACGTTCTTGGTCGTCATGCTTTGAACGTGCGTCTACAACGCTATCAGCTTGTTAGGTGAACACCAGTCCAGACTCTTCTTGACCCAGGAGGTGAGTTGCATGGGAGTGCTGGAGCAGAATTCGGGAGCCGCGGCCCAGGTGGTGCCGCGGGGTTCTGTGATGTAGAACCATTGCTTCTGCCATTCCTTTACTGTCTCCACAAAAGTTCCTTTGGGCCAGGAGACGTTGGATAGCTTGCTCACCATGGCTCCTCCGCACTCCGCGTGCTGGCCATCCACCACCTTCGGCTTCACGTTAAGACCTTGAGCCACAGCCCGAAGTGGGGATGGATGCGGAGGAAGGCCTCGCGCACGACGATAAACGCCAAGATGTTGAGGAAGGAATTCGGGGACAGATCATGGAAATCTATCCCGTAATAATACATCAGCCCGCGGACGAAAGGGTGGAGGGGAAACCCCAGCCCACGGAAGAAATGAGGAAGGAATACTACCCTCTCGTCGGGCTATGGCATTGGAACGATTTGTCCCTCGGCCGGCAAGCGGTGGGCTATTCCCTTCGCCAGATATCCGGCCGCTCGGAGCTCAGTAATGTCCTCCTCCTTAACGTAGGAGACCATCCACTTGCCCTGACCACCGGATCCAGACATGGTTGCTTGAGTGGAAAGGAGATGAGAAATTGGGCGCTGGAGCTCGAGATCGGGAAGGCGGAGACAGAGAGATAACGTGAGAAGAGGAAGACGGGATCCATATCCTCTTATAAAGGCAGCGAACATTAAACGCCTCGTCACTCGCCTTAAGATTCGCCTATTCCCATGGGCTGTGCAAACGGCACGGTTGGGTTACCCATGCCCGCATTGATGAGAATCCCGCAATAAGGGGACAAGATCTCTGCTTCGACAAGACATGCCAATAGCAACCGCGTATCGAAACGTGGGATGGCAGAAGAAAAACGGTTCGAAATTATAACCGGACGGACGTGATGTCGTGTTATAAAGAAGCTGTCAACAGACTAGATTTGTGCAAATATTATATTCTCTCTGCGATTGTGTGTGGTGTATAACAGGTCCGGATACAATCACCATGACCGAAGATTATATTGGAGTTCGGAAAAAGGGGAACCCGCCTTGCAATGCCGAAGACAATCTGCGCGCCGGAGTCCTCGTCATTGAAGCCAGGTTCAGGGGCTACTGAGGGAGTCCTGGACTAAGGGGTCCTCGGGCGTCCGGCCTGCTATCCATGGGCTAGACTGATGGGCTGTGAAGACGTGAAGACCGAAGACCATACCCTTGTTCGGATTGGACTTTCCTTGGCTTGGAAGGAAAGCTAGGCGATCAACTATGAAGATTCCTTCTTATGTAACCGACCCCATGTAACCCTAGATCTCTCTGGTGTCTATATAAACCGGAGAGCATAGTCCGGATAGGACACATTCATTACCATATATTCATAGGCTAGGCTTTTAGGGTTTAGCCATTACGATCTCGTGGTAGATCAACTGTTGTAACACTAATATTCATCAAGATCAATCAAGCAGGATGTAGGGTATTACCTCCATAAAGAGGGCCCGAACCTGGGTAAACATCGTGTCCCCCGTCTCCTGTTACCATCGATCCTAGACGCACAGTTCGGGACCCCCTACCCGAGATCCGCCGGTTTTGACACCGACACCCGCCCCGATGAACAGGATCCCGTTTCGACCATGGCCGATCGAACACAAGGCCGTTTCCTCCGTTCTGCGGTACGCCAGGCCTCGTTTCGATCAGTTGTTCCGTCCAAGCCAGTTGGCTCCCGATGAACATGACGAAGCAATTTCTCCATTCCGACCCAGCCATGTACACGAGCCCTGGCTGTACGTATGCACAAATAGGCGTTCGAGACCCCGGCCGTATTTACTTTCTTGCACCCTAGCTATACGTACGTGTACATGCTACGTGCGCGCCTCTACTACGACACGTGCCCTTCCTTACTCGGCCACGGTTCATCGCTCCTGCTTGCAGACAGACCGATCGACCAGTATGTACGTACACGTTCACGACCAGAATGACAACTCTATGTACGCTTTGACTAGGTGGGTCCTGACTATCAAGCACTTCCTTGCGTGTGAAGATGTAGCTGGTGGGTCCCAGCAGTCAGGGGAACGTTTTTTCGTGAAATATGGTGGTCCGTCCGGTGGGTTCCTGCTGTCAAGTGGAGGAATAATTATTTTGCCCGTAATAACGAGGCACTTCCTTGCTGCGGCCATGGACCCAATTGTCGGGCTCTCCACGTACAGTACTCTTCCGATGGAAGTCGTTCTTTGACCACATTGACCACGCCGTGCCAAGAGCACCAAGGCGGTGGACGATGGCGAGGCCTAGGAAGGGGACAACGCGGAACCGGAGCAGACGCGGCAGTGGATGCCCACGCGGAGCGGAGTACGAGGGTTGACTGGTTCGGCTGTAGTGTGAGGCTGCCGTCGCCGTAGAATAATAGGGGGTGTGGGTGAGTAGAGGGATGGCCTGGCCAGCAGTGGGAGTAGCAAGGGGCGGTGAGGCCTCCGCGGCAGCACAGCCGGCCATGGAAGGCAGGAGCACGCCGCCCGCCGGCGCTGGTTTGGGCGGTTGGAGCAAGAAGACCAGAGGTTGAAGAAGCACTACGGCCGTTGGATGGACATCGTACGGTCAATGGGGCTAGAATCATTCATATTGACTAAGTTGACAAAGCCCTCCATCCCCGTCAACTTAGTAGGCCCAAAAGTCAGCATCCCACTATGGTGGGTCCTAGCTAGCAGGGGGAGTATTCATTTTTGTGCGTAATAGGGAGGCACTTCCTTGCGTGCGAAGATATAACTGGTGGGTCCGAGCTGTTAGCGGGGGGGGGGACGTTTTTTTGCAAAATACAGAGGCCCATCCGGTGGGTCCCAGCTGTGAGGGGGGAGGAATCATTATTTTGCGCGTAATAAGGAGGCATTTCCTTGCGTGCGACCGTGGACCCAGTTGTCAGCCTCTCCACATACAGTCCACTTCCGATGGATGTTGTTCGTTGACCACGTTGACCACGCCATGCCGAGAGCACCAGGGCGGTGGACGACGGCGCGGCCTAGGAAGGGAACGACACGGGGCCAGGGAAGACTCGATAGTTGTTTCCCACGCGGAGGGGAGTACAAGGGTTTACTGGTTCGTCTGCCATCGCTGGAGAATAACAGCAGGTGTGGGTGAGTAGAGGGATGGTTAGACCAGCGATGGGAGTAGGGTGGGGCAGTGAGGCCTGCGCGGCAACACAGACGGCCACGGGAGGAGGGAGCAGGCAATCCCGCCGGCACTTGTTTGATCGGATGGAGTAGGAAGAGCAGAGATTGAAGAAGCACGACGGCCGTTGGATGGACATCCAACAGTCAATGCTCTCGTGTGTTGACTAAGTTGACACGGCGTTGCGTGTGCGTCAACCTTTTTTTAGGAAAGCCTCAAATCTGTGGAAAACAACATACAACCCATCTGCCATTATTTCCAATAATTTACAACCCATTTGCTAATACTTAAGGTTTTTTTGGAGCCCATATTCTTTTTGTTAGCATTACAGCCCATATTGTGGCCACGGTTAAAAAATTATAAGAAATTTTGCATATTTTGGTGCGATTCAAACTATTTTTAATCCCGAAATTTCGAGTCATATCCGAACTGATTTAAAAAATAAATGTATATCAATATAAAATCCAATAAATTGTCCACGCATAAAAATCAATGGAATTTAAAATCTCGAAATAAAAAAAAAGAAATTTGAAACTAATTGCCGGTTTGATCTGTTTAAAAAATGTACAACCCATTTCTCATTACGGATAGGCCATTTTCTGGGCCAGCCGAATGAAGCTCTCCTCGTCTTGAAAGATTTGCAGCCCAATAGGCCTGACAAAGCGACTTACTTGACAAAGCACAAAAAACTGGGCTAGCCATTTTCAGAAAGAAAAAAAAATACTGGGCTGGTATTGTGGTAAACATAAAAGAAAAGACTGTGTAGACAGGCCAGCATGCCCCGCACAGCCCAGTTGACACCCTGCTTCCGTCTCAAAAAAATATTAGATAAATGCCACTCCAATTATGGGGATTCACAAAAATGCCACTACAATTTCTGAACTTTGAAAAATGCCACTGCATTTTTTGCAAACTTTGAAAAATGCCACTCCAGACTTCAAAAAATGCCACTTGAAATGGCATTTTTCAAAGTTTGGAAATTGCAGTGGCATTTCTCGGAATCACCAGATTTGGAGTGGCATTTATCAAATTAACCCAAAACAAAAATAACTAGGCGAGCTGTTGGGTCCCTGGTGTCAGCCGCTCGTTGTGTAATTCTCTCGTTTATTGACTACGTTGACAATGGCATGGGACCCAGATGTGAGAAATCCATTAGGAGGAGCCATTTTTTGTTGGCTTGAAATGAGGAGGCACTTGCTTGCGTACTGACATGACCTTGGTGGGTCCCTGCTGTCATCCTCTCCACGTACAATCATCTCCTGATTCTGTATGCCTCAACCTGGTAGCCCCACAAGTCAGCCTCTAAACCCGTGGCGGACAAATACAACCCATTTGAAAAAATAACAGCCCATTCCATACGTTCAAACGGAAAGTTCAACATTCAGAGCAAAGTAACAGGTTTGATCCAGATATAGAGTACTGAACTTCCACGTTGACAACCATCGTAGCCAAGTTAACTATCTACTCCCACTTATACTCTAGTAGTGTACCAGTACTAACTTACTCTTAGCTAACTAGACGATGCCGGCCACCATCTGCGGTACATGCTAAATGCCGGTACCGACGTCCTCCACCTCGCCTCGGACTTGCCAGAGGTGCGATAGGGCGCGTTGCTCGCGCGTGTTGGCCCTTTCCGTGCCGCCGTGGTCCACCGAAGCTTCGGCTTCTAAGCGGGAAACCCACTTGACGAGATGGTATTAAAATTGGGCGTCGCGAACGCGTGCATGCCCGACAGCCTCCAGGGCTATTTGCCAGGCGTCGGCCTCCATGTAGTCGGCCCAGTTGCGGGGGCTCTGCCCCGCTGGCGGCGCAAATCGGTGATACACTGCTCCTCTGCCAGGCGGTCGCGCTCCAACAACTCCTCATACTCCGCATCGCCATCTAAAGACCCGTAGAATGACTCCTCCCTCTGTCTGCCTTCCGGTGAAAAACCGAACACTAGTTCCGACGGTGACTGCCTCCGGCATCGCCTATTGCGGACAGGGGGCATGGCGGACGTGGCGAGAGCGAGGATAAGTGGCGAGCGACATCGAGCCGGTGGGGGCTTATGAGGATAGGGCGAGTTGGGTGATGGTGCCACCAAAGAAGGTCGGGAAATAGTAATTATTGGCGGAAGGTAGGTTAACCAGCGTGTCGCGGGAAACGCGACGGTCATCGCGGTCATCGGAAATCAATGCATAAGAAGGCATGGCTTAGCACGCCAGCTTGCCGTGGAAAACTAGAAAAACTAAAATTATGACTGTGTCGTCCCATCCCGTCCCCTCAGTGGTGCGTCCCGTCCGTGCTGGGTCGCATGTCGGCATGACGGTCAAACGAGTGCACTCGAATCATCCACATGAGGTACTCCCTCCTTGTCAAAAATGATTCCACCAATCATCATCTAAATTGGTTGGTGAGATTTTCGAATTGAGCCCTGCAAACTGGAAAAGAGGTAGTACGTGTGTGATCCTCTATTTATTCATGTAGGATCGAGTAGGTCAGATATTGTACGTGTAGGATCGAGTAGGCCGGATGGTGTACGTGTAGGATCGCATTAGCTGATGAACGTTCGCTGGGAGATAAGGCATTTGCGAACGTTTTTGCTGGCAGTTTCTTCAGATTCGCATGGCATTTTCTTCAGAGCAGCTTGCCAGTTTCTTCAGAGGTAGGCATTTTTATTCAAAAAAACTGCCACTTGGGATCTTGCGTAGCAACTAAAACTGCCAAGAGCGTATTAGTAGGCTAGGTAGTGACCGATCAGTAACTTGTAAACACTGAGTGAACAGAAATAAGGAACTTTTAGTAACTTGTAAACACTGAGAACACCGAAATAAGGATCATGCTATGCACAACAGTAAGAGTCGATCCGTTCGAAATGTTCACAAGAGACTCACAGGCCTGGCAATGTAATATGTTCACATTAGTAGCCCAAATTCTAAACCAACTAGTACGATTCCCATACATAAGATCAACATGTTAATGCATCTCAATGATTCACAGATCATATACAAATATGTAGCTCCAAAAGCAAAGATCTAAAAAAACATATGTTCTTCCTACTAACATGGATGCTAGCTTCTCTTGGCCAACATTCAATACAGAGTGAAAGAAAAATTCGTTTGTGAAGTCTACAATTCCTCTTGCAAACGTAAGTGGTTTCACCAACAGCTGGAACCATGATAATGAACCACACATGATGGAGGAACATCCACTGCAATATGATTTGGTCTTCTCTCTATCACACGACGAGACTATTTTCGGAATACAAACTTTAACTTAGGAAAAATGATGCCCATTGTATAATCAGACCAAAGCAATGAAGCACCTAGTGTTGGCCAATAAATAGGACAATACTACTTTGGTGCAGTCCATGAAGTGACTATCCAATTTATCTGTGTCTATTTTCGAATGGAACTACATGCAGTGACTATTGTATTCTCTTGTGCAGTTCAACCAAAATTACGGCCACTTTGTTTGTTTGCCAAATATCAACGGGCAGACATCTCTGTCTGCACAAATATCAAGCAGCTAGTAAACATATACCCCACCTTGTATTTTCGGTTTAAACACGTCTCTTCCGCTTAGCATCTGTCATGTTTTGCACTGGACAATTTGATATTGTCATGTTTTGCCCTCGACAATTTCATACTGAATTGATTTGCTCGTTCAAAGCAGCAATATAGCGCCTATTCTTCATCAGACCAAGGATATCCATGTTCGCAGTGATGGAAGAGGTGAAATCGAGACAACCGAAATTGAGAATCCAATCATTGAATGATGTCCTGCACCTCCAATGTAGGTCCACCCTGCCAATAAATTCACATGCAAACCACTAATATTACTATCTAATGACAGTGCAAAAAGAGTAGCAAGATAGTAGCAAACCATGTACCTTCGTAATGAACAGCTCATAGTGCCACCAATTGGATATAAAGGTTTGGAAGAAAACATGCTCCTAATGTTGAACCATTTGGACTTTTTGTGCAGTTCCAGTAAAATCGAGCATCCCTGTTTCCCAAGATATTGAAAGTGTGATTACTATAAACGTGGCACTAGTTGAAGCATAGACTCAAAAATATAAGCATTCCAATTTCTTAATGGGAAAAGGTAGCAAGATTGTTTCTAACCACCTGTTTGAAGGAATAAATAAGGCAACAACGGCTGATGTCAGGAGGCATACATAGTTTTTTCTGAAAAATTGAACCATTCCGGACCATTCCTCTTCTTTTAAGCATATTTTGTGTAGTTCAAGTAAAATAAAATGCCATCACCGTCTTGACAATTCAGTGACACTGTACAAAAAGAAATCACTTAACATTACATCATGATGTCAGGTATGCAGTCGATAGGCATTAGAGACAAACATACAGACCTCCTGCAATAACACAATGAACATTAATTTTAACAAAGGTGTGACTAGCTTTACCAGGATAATTTGAGTGAACTCTACACCCTCTGTTCCTTAATATAAGACATTTTCGCGGTTCAATTTAAAGTACCAAAACGTCTAGTATTTAGAAAAACAGGTAGTAGTTTTCTTGAGCACATATCTGGGAAAGCTTGCCACACTTTATATATGTCCATACGCTAATGCAACACCATTCGAATAGTGCAAATATACACTAATCCAGTGGCTAGTGCAATAGTAGAGTAGTTTTTTTTATTACAGGGTACAGTACAATGGTTTTACTAAACAAATTTCGATAAGCTCTAGCACTGGAAGATTTCTATAAGATTAACAATACAAAATGTAAAGGTAACAAGTTTCAGCATTGGTATACTAGCTGTGCAAGACCATTAAACCAAATACAAAAGTCTGAAGGTAACTAGCATTATTAACTAATGAAAGTATAAATTTTTTGCAAACCATGTACCTTCAAGGTAAATATCTTAAAAACTTGATCGAACGAATCAAGAGAATAGCCGGAGGAGGAGGTGCCCACTCTTGACCTTTCCTCTTGTCTTCATATTTTTTTGTAAGTTTAACCAAAATAAAATGACATCAGCGCCTTGGCATTTTGCTGACACTGTACAAAAATAATTGACTTATCTCATGAAAGTGAGGTATGTAATCTATAAGCATTAACAGTGCAAAAATCTGGAGGTAGTAACAAGTTTCATCGTTGGTATACCGGCTGTGCAACAGCATTAGAATGCCTTAGCTGAAAAATCTTTAATACATCCACAATCAACAGCTAACCCTGAAATAATCCAATGACATTAAATGGCATTTCTTAAATTTATTGGTGGCATTAGACTGAGTGCGACATTAGTTAAATGTGGCATCACTTTAGTAGTAGCATTGCTTGACTTGACCGCTGGCGTTATACTAACAGCAAAAAAGTGGTAATAAGAGCATGGGAGGCCCATTCGGAGAGTGGGCGCACCAGTACGATGTACCTCCACAGACGCATAGGGTGGTGAGGGAGGTATGGTTGCCCAGAGCAACAACTATCCAGGCATCATGTGTGGATTACGTCCCATTTTTGTTCTCTTTAGCCACCTTTTCCTATGTGAGGACAACAAATCGACAGACCTGGTCGTTCTCTATTGCGTTGTCATGCCTTTCTACCCTTTTTCAACCAAGAGACACGAGACTCGTTCCTTAGCTACTGATTTTCCCCCTTTCAACCTAGATGCGGGTTCGATGCCTAGTCTTTTGGACAGTACATTCTCCCTTCCTTTCCTTATTCAACCTAGACATGGATTAGTCTGCATGAAGTAGGGTTTCCTTTAATTGTGCAAATTAAGGTTTTTGTCTGCGTGACCAATAGAGCAGAGGATAGCAAATTGGGACGATGGTGGAGTGGAAAAAGATCCACATGCAGCAACATGGCAGATGGGGCAATAGAACAAGGGTATGGTTCGAAAAGAGGTAGCATACTTGAGGGTCGGCGGGAGGTGGCTTCACTCGTGGTCGTCGTCCTCCGCACACACTACGGCGACGAGCTTGGGGATGGAGGCCATCCCACACGGGCGCCAGGTCTTGGAGGACCGCCTTGTCGTCAGTGTGTGACCTTGCTCACCGACGACGAGTGCGTCAACACTGCACGTCTTTTTCTTCCCCGATGGATCTGTTACCACCGGTGAAGAGGGAGAGAGAGTCTGTATTTTTTAGATCTAGAGAGAGGGTGATTGTGTGAGAAGCAAGTGGGTAGCCCTTAGCAAGAAAGAGCTGAAGCTTCAGCCTATATATATTTTTTGATACTAATAGTAATAGAGGTGGAATAGTGGTAGAGTAGTTTATATTTTCTCTACATACAGTACCAGTTAGTCATGCTTCAAAACTGAACGGCACACCATTAAAAAAAATAAAGGTTGATAACTAATGCGGCACCTCGGGCAAACGCGGCCAGAATGCATTTTGCAGGAGAAATTACACACCATGTTTCGTTAACATGTGGTCCCGTTCCAACATGTCAATGAGACGACGGCGAGTCCTTTTGTACAATTTCTGAACGGACGTCTATGTAGGCCGGGGCGCCTCTTCGTGTACCGTGGCAACCGTCCACCGCCTCTTCGCCTTTCCCTCTCGATTTGGCACTGCTGTTGCACGCTCTTCCTCCCTCCTCCATTTGCCTTCACCCTTCTTTCTGCCATTGTTGGATCGTCTTCTCCATGGAGGGAACAGGCAGGAAACGACCCGGTTATTCTTGCCCCAATCTAAAAGATGACGTGGTGGAGGAACTCATTGATCGGTGCGATGTCATCACCTCGGCTAGCATGGCAGGTTCATTCACGAATATTCTCGACTCAACTAATAACATCACTACAAAGAACCGAAGGGTCCAGGAGCAGTTTGATTTCCCCTATCTTCTTCGCCGTGACCCTGATCACTGGCACGCGGACGGCGCAAGCCTCGGCTTGTGCAAGTTGATGCCGCTTGATAATGATACGTGTGATGTTAAGATGCCATCGCTTGAGGGTAAGGCTTGGGCAGGCACAAATGGAGAATGGGTTGTTTATATTGGGTACAACTGCGAGTGGGAACTTGTGAATGTGTACACTAGTCTCCGGGTTCCACTTCCAAAAATCTCAGACCGCCTAGAGGTTGAGCACACTGGTATTCTATGTACATTCAACTACGATCATGGTGACTGTCTTCTACAGAAGATAGCAATTTGTCGAGTTCCCGAACGCTCTTGGGGTTATAGGAATGCTTGTGTTGTCGCTATCTTCGACAAGCTTGTTGCTTTCCTTCATACTTCGACTCGATGGATATTCCTCAAAAATCAGTTTCTATACACGGATGTGTACTGTGATGCAATTCAATACAAGGGTCTCGTGTTTGCTGCCACCACTCGTGGCACTGTTTTTGCATGGAATCCTGGTGCTTTCGGTACGCTTGTCTTCCACCGTAATTATAATTGTTTCATCCACATGCATTCGGGTTAGCTAGTTTCCCTTTACTAATTAACCTTCTTGTGTTTCCAAGGTCCTGTGAACATTCCACCACCTATACTTGAAATTTTTTATAACCAAGGGGAGATTACGATGATGATGATCACTAGCATGAGGACCCATATACTTAGTGGCGCCTGGAAACTTATTCCGATGGATCACCTCTTCTTGTCTGTATACAGGGCACTACTGATGTTACTAAGGAAACAGGTGTTGTCTCCAATGGTCGCACTCTCCGGACCTATTCCAACATCCGTTGTAGGGTATTCGGCATGGATACTACTGTGCTAGCGCCAACACCTTCTCCCTGGTTTAATATTGATACTCTTGGAGGAAGCTCGCTCTTCCTTGGACGAAACTATCCAATGATGGTGAAAGGCGATCCAGCTGCTGTTGACACAACGTTACTATGATAACCCACAAGTATAGGGGATCGCAACAGTTTTCGAGGGTAAAGTATTTAACCCAAATTTATAGATTCGACACAAGGGGAGCCAAAGAATATTTGAAGGTATTAGCAGCTGAGTTGTCAATTCAACCACACGTGGAGATTAATTATCTGCAGCAAAGTGATCAGTAGCAAAGTAGTTTGATAGTTTTGATCGTAGTGACAGCAGCAATAGTAACAATAACAGTGATAGCAGTAATTTTGTAGCCAGTGTAAAAGTGGTGATAGCAGTGATAACTTAGCAAGATCAATATAAATAAATTCGTAGGCATTGGATCGGTGACTTGTTGGATGATATTCATCATGTGACAGTTATAACCTAGGGCGATACGGCACTAGCTCCAGTTCATCGATATAATGTAGGCATGCATTCCGTAAATAGTCATACGTGCTTTATTAAAAGAACTTGCATGACATCTTTCGTCCAACCCTCCCGTGGCAGCGGGGTCCATATTGGAAACTCAGGGATATTAAGGCCTCCTTTTAATAAAGAACCGGAACAAAGCATTAACACATAGTGAATACATGAACTCCTCAAACTATGGTCATCACCGAGAGTGGGGCCGGTTTTTGTCACTCCGGGGTTGTCGGATCATAACACGTAGTAGGTGACTATAACTTGCAAGATCAGATCTAAAACATGGATATCATGATGAATTCATAAACGGTTCAGACCCGAGTTCATGGCACCCGGGCCCAAAGTGACAAGCATTAAGCATAGCAAAGACATAGCAACATCAATCTAAGACATAGTGGATACTAGGGATCAGGCCCTAACAAAACTAACTCGATTACATGGTTAATCTCATCCAACTCCTCACCGACCAGCGAGCCTACGAAGGAATTACTCACTCCCGGTGGGGAGCATCATGGAATTGGCAATGGAGAAGGGTTGGTGATGACGATGAACGAAGATCCCCCTCTCCGGAGCCCCAAACGGACTCCAGATCTGCCCTCCCGAGGAAGAACAGGGCTTGGCGACGGCTCTGTCTCGTGGATCGCGATAATTCTTCCCCCCCTTATTTTTTCTCCAAAAATAGGATTTTATAGTGTCAGGGTTGAGGCCTGCAGGGCTACCAGGTGGGTACAACCCACCTGGGCGCGCCAGGAGAGGGGGGCGCGCACTGGTGGGTTGTGCGCACCCAGGGGCCCCTCTTCGATGGATCTTGGCTCCAGAAATTCTCTTTTATTATATAAAAATCCTCACAAAGTTTCGTTCCATTCTGAGAACTTTTATTTCTGCACAAAAACAACACCATGGTAGTTCTGCTGAAAACAGCTTCAGTCCGGGGTTAGTTTCATTCAAATCATGCAAATTAGAGTCCAAAACAAGAGGAAAAGCATGAGAAAAAGTAGATACATTGGAGACGTATCATACTACCATTTATGAGAAGCAACTGTATCTATACCTCGGACATTGGTATGGTTCCTTACCGTGGTTATCACAATATGGGTCATGAAATAGGCCGCTTCAGCCTGGATGATCAGTCCTACGTTGGTCTCGAGATTGACAATAACTAGCCCTTCCCAGAGAATCTTTTCTGGTTCAAAGCAAGCGTTTCCAACACCGAGGATTTGTTGAGATGAAGTTCATTTCATTGCTTGTTATTTGTTGTGTGATGAAAACTTTACTATTTATAATGTATCTTCGTTGTCGTTGTGGGTTGATGACCTGTTGTGTGTAATGCTAAATGATATGCCTATGATAAATTTACTAAATTTATGAATGGCTTTCGAGTCACTTCTCTGAGTGGGTGCTGCGACAAGGCAATTTTTTTTCTGAATATGTAATTGTACGTGCATTGCAACAGGTTATCGGATGAGTCCAATCTATATCAATATCTATACCACTATATAATATACATCAATTTTTGAACTTAGATTCGCCACTTGGCTCTACCCCATCTTCCCGCCAAAGCCCCTCTAGAGTGACCTAAGCCGTTGATTTGCAAGCTGGGGCTGCTAAGGGTCGTTCATCTGCCCAAGGTCAACTAGATCGCACGACTGAAAACACTTGGATTCGTCACCTGCCATTCCACTCATGGACATGGTACAGGTAGAAGCGACTAGACACTACGGGATGAGATTCCATGGTCTGCAAAGATGGTGTGCACATGCACATTCGGTCCCACCGAAGATCTGATGTGCACGCTAGGCTGTGAGTTCAGTTTTGCAAACATCATCAACAAGTACAGTTTACACCTCGAGATTCCCAATAAGACACACGCCCGCACACCCACGCATGCAGAGTTTGTGTAATTCCTGCTGCAACACAAAAGATTACACTTACACCAACAAGATATGTGTTGCATAATTTTTCGTAAAAGAAAGAAAGAAAGATATGTGTTGCATAATTTTGTGGACAGAGCTTTTCCTCTATATGGTGCCGCGTGCAAAGATGCATATATTCAAACTGTTGGTAGCAGGGGGCGTGCTTGGCACGTGCCTGCGTACTAGTCAACAATAGTACTACTATTTGTACTAGCTTCACATGCTTCGCCCATCGGGCGGGTGTTTTTACTGTAGCTGCGAATCCCATCATCCTAGGTCCTCGGATAAGTCCAGTGGAAATTGCATTCTGATGGTGGGTTCAAACTTTCAAAACATCTGCACTATCTCTATGTCTACGTATACGTAATACAACAAGTTTTAAACTTGAGATCGGCCACCCACCCTCACGAAGAACACTTTTTACCCTAGCACAGACTCCAGGAAATTTGGCCAAAGTGTGAGGTGGGCCATATGTTAATGTATTCACTATACGTAACCAGCACCTCGAATCCTTAGGGTGGCATGGGCCAGAACAAGCATTCACGTCCAGGAGTACGGCACACGCCACCAGCACGACTTCCATCTGACACCATATTTCTTGGAGTCCGTGCTACAGCTATCTTTTCAACTTCCTCGTTTCTCTAACTCAGCCATCGCGCGGCGGGAGAGGTAGGGGTTTGCCGATAGTCAGTTTCCTCAACTGCGGTCCCACTTGTAAGGCCAACTCGAACGCACGACCCCAAACGGACCTCCGTTTTGCCCGGATTCTGTCCATTTGGGTAGGGCAATGGGGTCGTGTCTAGGCCATTTCTCGGATGCGGTGGCCATGCGCCCAACGTGCGGACGCATCCGGGCCGCATACATTTTTCTTTGCAAACACATATCTTTTTTCATCATTGATTTTTGGTACATGGACATACATCACAAAATTTTGACTAGAAAAGCAAGACCAAAGAAAACAAGAACCACAAGAATACATTTTAGAAGATAGCCAACTTCCATAACTGCTCCTGTAAGTTGGATTAGTGCCTTCTCAATGCATTCATTGTTGATCTATATAGGCCGATCTTGCGTGCTTCTTTCTTCTTCAAGTGCTAAAAAGTAGACGTTGCTTCCACGCATCTAATCTCATGTCTAGCCTCGATTCTATCAACAAGTGCACTAGTCTCATCTCTAGCCTCTATGCTAGCTAAAAGTGCTAGAACATCTACTAAATTGTGCTCTATCAATAAATCGATGTACTCTTCTACCCAATACCAAAACTTGCATCCATTCTACACAATAAAATTTTAAGTTAGCACAAATAGTCTAATCCGAGAGCACAACCGAAGCTAAAGTAGCACATACCCATCGGTTGAGCACTTGATGAACACCCATCCGGGATGTTTCGGCATTGTAGACACACGGCACAAGACCTTCTTTGGGCAGTCGTCGCACGTATTGAGTGGCAACGGTGCACCGACGAGCTTTTGGGCCAGCACTGAGCCCGGCCGACCGCCGGCTGGAGTTGGCCTAGCGGCGTGGCAGACCAACCGTGTGGGGGTGCGAAGTGGCTTCGCTCATGTGGGGGATGGAAGCCATCCCGCGCGAGTGCTAGATCTGACAGGACGGCCATGTCCTCAGTGTGTGACCTCTGTGGTAACCGTCTGCTCCCCACTAGCCTCTTCGTTGACATGTGGTTCCGTTCCAACATGTCAGTGAGACGACGCCGAGTCCTTTTGTACAATTTCCGAACGGACGTCTATGTAGGCCGGGGCGCCTCTTCGTGTACCGTGGAAACCGTCCACCGCCTCTTCGCCTTTCCCTCTCGATTTGAAACTGCTAGCACACGCTCTTCGTCCCTCCTCCATTTGCCTTCACCCTTCCTTCTACCATTGTTCGATCGTCTTCTCCATGGAGAGAAAAGGCAGGAAACGACCCCGTTATTCTTGCCCCGATCTGAAAGATGACGTGGTGGAGGAACTCATTGATCGGTGCGACGTCATTACCTCGGCTAGCATGGCAGGTCCGTTCAAGAACATTCTCGACTCAACTAATAACATCATTATAAAGAACCCAAGGGACCGGGAGCGGTTTGATCTCCCCTATCTTCTTTGCCATGACCCTGCTCGCTAGCGCCCGGACGATGGAAGCCTCGCCTTGTGCAAGTTGATGCCGCTTGATAATGATACGTGTGATGTTAAGATGCCATCGCTTAAGGATAAGGCCTGGGCAGGCGCAAATGGAGATTGGGTTTTTTATATTGGGCACAACTGCGAGTGGGAACTTGTGAATGTGTACACTCGTCACCGGGTTCCACTTCCAAAAATCTCAGACTGCCCAGAGGTTGAGCACACCGGTATTCTATGTAGGCTCAAATACGATCATGGTGACTGTCGTCTACGGAAGATAGCAATTTGTCGAGTTCCCAACAGCTCTTGGGATTACACGAACTATGAAGTTGTTGCTATCTTCGACAAGATTGATGCCGTCCTTACTTCCACGCCTCGATGGATATTGCTCAAAAATCAATTTATGTACACGGATGAGTACTGTGATGCAATTTAATACGAGGGTCTTGTGTTTGCTACCACCACTCGTGGCACTGTTTTCGCATGGAATCCTGATGCTTTCGGTAAGTTTGTCTTCCACCGTAAATATAATTATTTCATCCACATGCATGTGGGTTAGCTAGTTTCCCTTTACTAATTAACCTTCTCGTGTTCCCAAGGTCCTGCGAACATTAAACCACCTATACTTGAAAAATTTTATAACCAAGGGGGAGATGACGATGATGATGATCACGGGCATGAGGACCCATATACTCAGTGGCGCCTGGCAACTTATTCTGATGGATCACCTCTTGTTGTTTGTATACAGGGCACTGCAGATGTTACTAAGGAAGCAGGTGTTGTCTCCCATGGTCACACTCTTTGGACCTATTACAACATCCGTTGCAGGGTATTCGGGATGGATACTACTGTGCTAGCGCCAACACCTTCACCCAGGTTTAGTATTGATACTCTTGGAGGAAACTCGCTCTTTTATGTCTACTACACAACCTTCTTCTTGTAGACGCTGTTGGGCCTCCAAGTGCAGAGGTTTGTAGGACAGTAGCAAATTTCCCTCAAGTGGATAACCTAAGGTTTATCAATCTGTGGGAGGCGTAGGATGAAGATGGTCTCTCTCAAACAACCCTGCAACAAATAACAAGGAGTCTCTTGTGTCCCCAACGCACCCAATACAATTGTAAATTGTGTAGGTGCACTAGTTCGGCGAAGAGATGGTGATACAAGTGCAATACGGATGGTAGATATATGTTTTTGTAATCTGAAATTATAAAAACAGCAAGGTAACAAGCGATAAAAGTGAGCGTAAATGGTATTGCAATGCTAGGAAACAAGGCCTAGGGTTCATTCTTTCACTAGTGCAAGTTCTCTCAACAATAATAACATAATTGGATCATATAACTATCCCTCAACATGCAACAAAGAGTCACTTCAAAGTCACTAATAGCGGAGAACAAACGAAGAGATTATTGTAGGGTACGAAACCACCTCAAAGTTACTGTTTCTGATCGATCTATTCAAGAGTCCGTAGTAAAACGACACGAAGCTATTCTTTCCGTTCGATCTATCCTAGAGTTCGTACTAGAATAACACCTTAAGACACAAATCAACCAAAACCCTAATGTCACCTAGATACTCCAATGTCACCTCAAGTATCCGCAGGTATAATTATACGATATGCATCACACAATCTCAGATTCATCTATTCAACCAACACAAAGAACTTCAAAGAATGCCCCAAAGTTTCTACCGGAGAGTCAAGACGAAAACGTGTGCCAACCCCTATGCATAAGTTCACAAGGTCACTGAACCCACAAGTTGATCACCAAAACATACATCAAGTAGATCACGTGAATATCCCATTGTCACCACAGATAAGCACATGCAAGACATACATAAAGTGTTCTCAAATCCTTAAATACTCAATCCGATAAGATAACTTCAAAGGGAAAACTCAAGCTATTACAAGAGAGTAGAGGGGGAGAAACATCATAAGATCCAACTATAATAGCAAAGCTCGTGATACATCAAGATCGTGCCACATCAAGAACACGAGAGAGAGAGATAGATCAAACACATAGCTACTGGTACATACCCTCAGCCCCGAGGGTGAACTACTCCCTCCTCGTCATGGAGAGCGCCGGGATGATGAAGATGGCCACCGGTGAGGGAACCCCCCTCCGACAGGGTGCGGGAACAGGGTCCCGATTGGTTTTTGGTGGCTACAAAGGCTTGTCGTGTCGGAACTCCCGGTCTAGGTTATTTTCTGGAGGTTTCTGTATTTATAGGAATTTTGGCGTAGGTCTCACATCAGGGGGGTCTCCGAGTCGTCCACGAGATAGGGGGACGCGCCCAGGGGGGTAGGGCGCGCCCCCCACCCACGTGGATGGCTCGGGACTCTTCTGGCCCAACTCTTTTACTTCGGGGGCTTCTTTTGGTCCATAAAAAATCATCAAAAATTGGCACGTCAATTGTACTCCGTTTGGTATTCCTTTTCTGTAAAACTCAAAAACAAGTAAAAAACAAAAACTGGCACTGGGCTCTAGGTTAATAGGTTAGTCCCAAAAATCATATAAAACAACATATAAATTCATATAAAACATCCTAGATGGATAATATAATAGCATGGAACAATCAAAAATTATAGATACGTTGGAGACGTATCAAGCATCCCCAAGCTTAATTCATGCTCGTCCTCGAGTAGGTAAATGATAAAAACAGAATTTTTGATGTGGAATGCTACCTAACATAATTTTCAATGTAATTTTCCTTATTGTGGCATGAATGTTCAGATCCGAAAGATCCAAGACAAAAGTTTAATATTGACATAAAAACAATAATACTTCAAGCATACTATCCAAGCAATTATCTCTTCTCAAAATAACATAGCCAAAGAAAGCTCATCCCTACAAAATCATATAGTTTGGCTATGCTTCATTTTCGTCACACAAAATGCTCCAATCACGCACAACCCCGATGACAAGCCAAGCAATTGTTTCATCCTTTAGTATTCTCAAACTTTTTCAACTTTCACACAATATATGAGAGCGAGCCATGGACATTGCACTATAGGTGGAATAGAATGGTGGTTGTGGAGAAGAAAAAAAAAGAGGAAGATAGTCTCACATCAACTAGGCGTATCAATGGGCTATGGGGATGCCCACCAATAGATATCAATATGAGTGAGTAGGGATTGCCATGCAATGGATGCACTAGATCCATAAGTGTATGAAAGCTCAACAAAAGTAACTAAGTGGGTGTGCATCCAACATGCTTGCTCATGAAGACCTAGGGCAATTTGAGGAAGCCCATCATTGGAATATACAAGCCAAGTTCTATAATGAAAAATTCCCACTAGTATATGAAAGTGTCAACATAAGAGACTCTCTATTGTGAAGATCATGGTGCTACTTTGAAGCACAAGTGTGGAAAAAGGATAGTAGCATTGTCCCTTCTCTCTTTTTCTCTCATTTTTTGGGCCTTCTCTTTTTTATTTGGCCTTTCTCTTTGTTCGGGCCTTCTCTTTTTTATTTGGCCTTTCTCTTTTTTTTGTTTCCTCACATGGGACAATGCTCTAATAATGATGATCATGACACTTCTATTTATTTACAACTCAATGAATAGAACTCGATACTAGAACAAAATATGACTCTATATGAGTGCCTCCGGCGGTGTACCGGGATGTGCAATGATTCAAGAGTGACATGTATAAAAAATTATGACCGGTGGCTTTGCCACAAATTCGATGTCAACTACATGATCATGCAAGGCAATATGACAATGATGAAGCGTGTCATAATAAACGGAACGGTGGAAAGTTGCATGGCAATATATCTCGGAATGTCTATGGAAATGCCATAATAGGTAGGTATGGTGGCTGTTTTGAGGAAGATATAAGGAGGCTTATGTGTGATAGAGCGTATCATATCACGGGGTTTGAATGCACTGGCGAAGTTTGCACCAACTCTCGAGGTGAGAAAGGGCAATCCACGGTACCGAAGAGGCTAGCGATGATGGAAGGGTGAGAGTGCGTATAATCCATGGACTCAACATTAGTCATAAAGAGCTCACATACTTATTGCAAAAATCTACAAGTCATCAAAACCAAGCACTACGCGCATGCTCCTAGGGGATAGATTGGTAGGAAAAGACCATCGCTCGTGCCCGACCGCCACTCATAAGGAAGGCAATCAAGGAACACCTCATGCTTCAAATTTGTCACACAACGGTTACCATACGTGCATGCTACGGGACTTGCAAACCTCAACACAAGTATTTCTAAATTTCACAATTACTCAACTAGCATGACTCTAATATCGCCATATTTATATCTCAAAACAATTATCAAGTATCAAACTTCTCATAGTATTTAATGCACTTTATATGAAAGTTTTTATTATACCCATCTTGGATGCCTATCATATTAGGACTAGTTTCATAACCAAAGCAAATTACCATGCTGTTTAGGACTCTCAAAATAATATAAGTGAAGCATGAGAGTTCATCTATTTCTTCAAAATAAAACCATTGTCGTGCTCTAAAAGGATATAAGTGAAGCACTAGAGCAAATGACAAACTACTCCGAAAGATATAGGTGAAGATCAATGAGTAGTCGAATAATTATGCAACTATGTGAAGACTCTAGAATATTTAAGAATTACAGATCTTGGTATATTATTCAAACAGCAAGCAAAACAAAACAAAATAAAATGACGCTCCAAGCAAAACACATATCATGTGGTGAATAAAAATATAGCTCCAAGTAAAGTTACCGATGAACAAAGACGAAAGAGGGGATGCCTTCCGGGGCATCCCCAAGCTTAGGCTCTTGGTTGTCCTTTAATTTTACCTTGGGGTGCCTTGGTGTAACGCCCACGATGTGGCTATATCTCCCACGTGTCGAGGCACGACTTAGAGGCATAACAGCACAGCGGTTTTGTCGCAAGAAGGGTCATCTTCACACAATCCCATGTAATGAACAAGAATGGGATAAAGAGTTGGCTTACAATCGCCACTTCACACAATACATAAATATAATCCATACATCATCCAAAATACACACATAGACCGTCTACGGTCAAGATCCAAATGAAAATAAGATAACCCCAAATGCTAGATCCCCGATCGTCCCAACTGGGCTCCACTACTGATCATCAGGAAAAGACACATAGTAACGACCACGTTCCTCATCGAACTCCCACTTGAGATCGATCCCATCATCTGCACTGGCATCGTCGGCACCTGCAACTATTTTGGTAGAATCTGTGAGTCACAAGGACTCAGCAATCTCATACCCGCGAGATCAAGACTATTTAAGCTTAAAGGAAAGGATGGTGTAATGAGGTGGAGCTGCAACGGCAATAAGCATATATGGTGGCTAACATACGCAACTGAGAGCGAGAAGAGAAGCAACGGAACGGTCGTCATCTAGCAATGACCAAGAAGTGATCCTGAACTCCTTCTTACGTCATTCATAACTCAAACCGTGTTCACTTCCCGGACTCCACCGAGAAGAGACCATCACGGCTACACACACGGTTGATGTATTTCAATTGGGTCAAGTGACAAGTTCTCTACAACCGGACATTAACAAATTCCCATCTGCCTCATAACCGCGGGCACGGCTTTCGAAAGATATTACCCTGCAGGGGTGTCCCAACTTAGCCCATTATAAGCTCTCACGGTCAACGAAGGATAAACCTTCTCCCGGGAAGACCCGATCAGTCTCGGAATCCCGGTCTACAAGACATTTCGACAATGGTAAAACAAGACCAGCAAAGCCGCCCGAATGTGCCGACAAATCCTGATAGGAGCTGCACATATCTCGTTCTCAGGGCACACCGGATGAACACTACGTACAGCTAAAACCAATCCTCGAGTTTCCCCAAGGTGGCGCTGCAAGTGGCTCTAGTTTGGACCAGCACTCAGAGGAACACTGGCAAATGGTAAAACCAAAGTTGGGCCTTGCTGGAGGAGTTTTATTCAAGGCGAACTGTCAAGGGGGTCCCATAAATCACCCAACCGCGTAAGGAACGCAAACTCAAGGAACATAATACCGGTATGACAGAAACTAGGACGGCAAGAGTGGAACAAAACACCAGGCATAAGGCCGAGCCTTCCACCCTTTACCCAATATATAGATGCATTAATTTAAATAAGAGATATTGTGATATCCCAACATATCCATGTTCCGCCATGGAACAAACTTCAACTTCACCTGCAACTAGCAACGCTATAAGAAGGGCTGAGCAAAAGCGGTAACTTAGCCAGACAACGGTTTGCTAGGAAAGGATGGTTAGAGGCTGACATGGCAATATGGGAGGCGTGATATAGCAAGTGGTAGGTAGCGCAGCATGGCAATAGAGCGAACAACTAGCAAAGCAAAGATCGAAGTGATTTCGAGGGGTGGTCATCTTGCCTGCAAGGTTCTCAGAGTTGCCGAAAGCTTGATCCTCGTAAGCGTACTCAACAGGTTCCTCGTTCACGAACTCGTCTCCCGGCTCTACCCAAAACAAGAGCACAAGCAAACAGAACCACAATCAATCACGAGAAATGCACAAGCAACATGATGCAAAACATGAATGATATGCAAGATATGATATGCGATGCATATGCGTGCTCCGGAAGAAAAATCATGAACAAGGTAGTAACTTGGCAAACCAAGCATGCCACTGGAAAGATGAGATGATTTCGGTCGAAATCGATATAAAGACCACCGGAAACGGATGCACGGTTTGCAAATGGCAAGCAAAACAAGAATGACACGAATCTGCGATTAACAGCAAGATAGCACTTAAAATACATCAAGGAACTATGCTACAACACTCCGACATAGCAACAAAGAATATGGCAGCAATCTACAGGAGATGATTGACAAAAGATGAACACTGAGCTACGGCTTGTTCACAACATAACAAGCTCAAACAAGCATGGCAAAAGTGCAAAAGATAACAAGATCACAGACTTGGTGAAATTACTGGATATGGCAGAAACAGCATCAGGTAGCAATGTTCAGAGCACGAAAACAACATGCTGCAGGAACTTAACACGGCACACAAGGCATGGCAGTGTTTCGTTATCAGGTTACGGACTTAGCAGAGAACATATGACAAAAGTCCCTTACTGACCATAGCAGTGTTTCGTTATCAGGTTACAGACTTAGTTCAGAACACGGAACTAAATGCATATGACAAAAGTCCCTTACTGACCATAATCCAAAAAGGACAAGAAGATATGATGGCAACCATGTGAACATAGCAAGTTTCGTTATCAGGTTACAGACTTAGCAGAAAACAGAGCATGGCAGAAACAATAATATGAAGGCATCTTGGTGAGCTTGATGCACTCACCACAAAGCAATGCCTAACAAAACTAGCATACCTACAGAAAGATGACGTGTTTATGAAGCTATACGTGGCAAGAACAAAAGCATAGCATGTGTGGATCAACCACAACAAGCTTGGCAAATATGAATATCATGTTAAGAATCTGCCAGAAATATTTTATAGCAAAAGTAGAGCAAGATTGAGTCATGCTATGGCACTCCATAATTGAAAGCAATGCCTAACAAAACTACTACACAACCTTCTTCTTGCAGACGTTGTTGAGCCTCCAAGTGCAGAGGTTTGTAGGACAGTAGCAAATTTCCCTCAAGTGGATGACCTAAGGTTTATCAATCCGTGGGAGGCGTAGGATGAAGATGGTCTCTCTCAAACAACCCTGCAACCAAATAACAAGGAGTCTCTTGTGTCCCCAACACACCCAATACAATGGTAAATTGTATAGGTGCACTAGTTCAGCGAAGAGATGGTGATACAAGTGCAATATGGACGGTAGATATAGGTTTTTGTAATCTGAAATTATAAAAACAGCAAGGTAACAAGCGATAAAAGTGAGCGTAAACGGTATTGCAATGCTAGGAAACAAGGCCTAGGGTTCATACTTCCACTAGTGCAAGTTCTCTCAACAATAATAACATAATTGGATCATATAACTATCCCTCAACATGCAACAAAGAGTCACTCCAAAGTCACTAATAGCGGAGAACAAACGAAGAGATTATTTTAGGGTACGAAACCACCTCAAAGTTATTCTTTCTGATCGATCTATTCAAGAGTCCGTAGTAAAATAACACGAAGCTATTCTTTTCGTTCGATCTATCCTAGAGTTCGTACTAGAATAACACCTTAAGACACAAATCAACCAAAACCCTAATGTCACCTAGATACTCCAATGTCACCTCAAGTATCCGCGGGTATGATTATAAGATATGCATCAGACAATCTCAGATTCATCTATTCAACCAACACAAAGAACTTCAAAGAATGCCCCAAAGTTTCTACCGAAGAGTCAAGACGAAAACTTGTGCCAACCCCTATGCATAAGTTCACAAGGTCACTGAAATCGCAAGTTGATCACCAAAACATACATCAAGTAGATCACGTGAATATCCCATTGTCACCACAGATAAGCACATGCAAGACATCCATAAAGTGTTCTCAAATCCTTAAAGACTCAATCCGATAAGATAACTTCAAAGCGAAAACTCAATCTATTACAAGAGAGTAGAGGGGGAGAAACATCATAAGACCCAACTATAATAGCAAAGCTTGCGATACATCAAGATCGTGCCACATCAAGAACACGAGAGAGAGAGAGATCAAACACATAGCTACTGGTACATACCCTCAGCCCCGAGGGTGAACTACTCCCTCCTCATCATGGAGAGCGCCGGGATGATGAAGATGGCCATCGGTGAGGGAATCCCCCTCTGGTAGGGTGCCGGAACAGGGTCCCGATTGGTTTTTGGTGGCTACAGAGGCTTGCGGCGGCGGAACTCCCGATCTAGGTTATTTTCTGGAGGTTTCTGTATTTATAGGAATTTTTGGCGTAGGTCTCACGTCAGGGGGGGTCTCCGAGTCGTCCACGAGGTAGGGGGACGCGCCCAGGGGGGTAGGGCGCGCCCCCCACCCTCATGGATGGCTCGGGACTCTTCTGGCCCAACTCTTTTACTCCGGGGGCTTCTTTTGGTCCATAAAAAATCATCAAAAATTGGCATGTCAATTGGACTCCGTTTGGTATTCCTTTTTGGTAAAACTCAAAAACAAGGAAAAAAACAGAAACTCGCACTGGGCTCTAGGTTAATAGGTTAGTCCCAAAAATCAGATAAAACAACATATAAATGCATATAAAACATCCTAGATGGATAATATAATAGCATGGAACAATCAAAAATTATAGATACATTGGAGACGTACACTGCAAAAAAAAGACACATCCGTGACATTTTGGGCCGAACAAATTTTTTTTCCGTCATGCTTATGACACTTCTATGACGATAATTGTGACAAAACCCGATATCATCATAGATGTGGTGGGCTCCTACTTCTATGACAAAAAATCATTACCGAAAATGGGCTTTTCGTCTTGGGCGGGCCGGAGACGCAGATGCATGACATTCTTTGGGCCATCCATGACGGAAAAAACTGTGGTAGAGGCGAGGGAGAGGAAAATGTCAGGGTGTTCCCGGTTACGGTGGGTGGTCGGGGCCGAGCGATGCGTGTTTCTCTCGTACACGCACGTGCGTGGGTGCGGGGCGTTGGGCTCTAACTGAACCCGAGCGAGGCGTTGGGCTCTAACTGAACCCGAGCGATTGCACTGTAGGCTATGCGTTACTGAACCCGAGCGATCGATCGATGGCTGTTAACTGAACACGATCGAGCGATTCGTTCGCTACTGCTGCTAACTGAAGTCGGTCGATGCTGCCTCTGGATGAACAGGGAGCATTGCTGGGGGGGTTTGGATGAACAGTTCCCGGTGGGGGTGGATGAACAGGACCGCATGGTGTTGCCTCTGGATGAACAGGCCCCGATCGATCGAGCAGGTTGGGACTGGATGAACAGGACCCCGTGGAGGGCTGGATGAACAGGACCACCCCGTGGAGGGCTGGATGAACAGTAGATGGTGGTGCGCTGGATGAACAGTAGCCAGTGAAGGGGTGGTTGAACAGGAGCCCGTGGAGAGGGCTGGTTGAACAGTAACCAATGGAGTAGCGCGCAGTGGAGGCTCGATGAACAGGAGCTCGTGGATGAACAGTCGCAGGTGGAGGCTGGAGGAGGTCGACGGTGGATGAACAGTAGCCCGTGGACGCTGGAGGGGGTCGACGGTGGAGATGAACAGTATCCCGTGGAGCCCCGTTTTGCGGTACGCCACACCCCTCCCGATGAATAGGACCCCCGTTTCGACCGTAGCGCTCCAACAAAAGTCCCTTTCCTCCGTTTTGCGGTATGCCACACCCCTCCCGATCAACAGGACTCCCGTTTCGACCGTAGGAGGTCCGTTTCCTCCATTTTGCGGTACGCCAGACCCCTCACGCTGAACAGGATCCAGTTTCGAACGTGTCAGGTCGAACACAAGGCCGTTTCCTTCATTCTGCGGTATGCCAGGCCTTGTTTCCATCGGCTGTTCCATCCAAGCCGGTTGGCTCCCACGCGTTCCGTTGCGTCCCGATGAACACGACGCATTCCATTGCCTCCCCATGAACACGACGACGACGCAGTTTCTCCGTTCCCACCCAGCCATGTACACGAGCCCTGGCCGTACGTATGCGTGAGTAGGCGTTCGAGACCCCGCCCGTATGTACGTACATGGCCGTATTTTCTTTCTTGCACACTGGCCGCTATACGTACGTGTACATGCTACATGCGCGCCTCTACTACGACACGTGCGTGCTCTACATCGACCACTATGTACGTACACGTTCGCGACCAGAATGACAACGCTACGTACGCTTCGACCAGGTGGGTCCCGACTGTCAGGCACTTGTGTGCGAAGATATAGCTCGTGGGTCCTAGGAGTCAGGGGGCGAATCGTTTTTTTGCCCTGACGCACTTCCTTGCGTGCGAAGATGTAGCTGGTGGGTCCCAGCAGTGAGGGGGGAAACATTTTTTTGCAAAATACGGTGGCCCGTTCGGTGGGTCCCCGCTGTCAGGTGCAGGAATAATTATTTTGCGCGTAATAAGGAAGCACTTCCTTGCGGCTGCCGTGGACCCAGCTATCAGCCTCTCCACGAACAGTACTCTTCCGATGGAAGTCGATCGTTGACCACATTGACCATGCCGCGCCGAGAGCACAAGGTGGTGGACCACGGCGAGGCCTAGGAAGGGGATGACGCAGAGCCAGGGAAGACGCGACAGTGGATGCCCACGCGGAGAGGAGTACGAGGGTTCACTGGTTCGGCTACGGTGTGAGCCTGCCGCCGCCGCAGAATAACAGGGGGTGTGGGTGAGTAGAGGATGGCCTGGCCAACGGTGGGAGTAGTAGGGGGCGGTGAGGCCTCCGCGGCATCGCAGCCGGCCACGGGAGGCAAGAGCACGAGGCACGACCGGCGCTGGTTTGGGTGGCTGGAGCAAGAAGACCAGAGGTTGAAGAAGCACTAGGGCCGTTGGATGGACATCGTACGGTCACTGGAGCTAGAATCATGCATATTGACTAAGTTGACAAAGCCCTTCGTCCTTGTCAACTTAGTAGGCCCACAAGTCAGCCTCCCACTATACTGGGTCCCAGCTAGCAGGGGGAGTATTCATATTTTTGTGCGTAATAAGGAGGCACTTCCTTGCGTGCGAAGATATAGCTGGTGGGTCCGAGTTGTCAGCGGCGGTAACATTTTTTTGTGAAATACAGAGGCCCTTTCGGTGGGTCCCAGATGTCAGGTGGAGGAATCATTATATTGCGCGTAATAAGGAGGCATTTCCTTGCGTGCGGCCGTGGACCCAGCTGTCAGCCTATCCACGTACAGTCCACTTCAGATGCATGTCGGTCGTTGACCATGTTGACCAGGCCACGTCGAGAGCACCAGGGCGATGGACGACGGCGAGGCCTAGGAAGGGAAGGAGACGGAGCCAGGGAAGACTCGGCAGTTGTTTCCCACGCGGAGGGGAGTACGACTGTACGAGGGTTTACTGGTTCGTCTGCCGTCGCCGGAGAATAACAGCTGGTGTGGGTGAGTAGAGGGATGGCTAGGCCAGTGATGGGAGTACGGTGGGGCGGTGAGGCCTGCGCGGTAGCACAGCCGGCCGCGGGGAGGAGGGAGCAGGTAGTCCCGCCGACGCTTGTTTGAGTGGCTGGAGCAGGAAGAGCAGAGATTGAAGAAGCATGACGGCCGTTGGATGGACATCCAACAGTCACTGCTTGTGCGTCAACCTTTTTTTAGGAAAGCCTCAAATCTGTGGAAAACAGCACACAACCCATCTGCCATTATTTCTAATAATTTACAGCCCGTTTGCTAATTCTTAAGGTTTTTTTGGAGCCCATATTCTTTTTGTTAGCATTACAGCCCATATTGTGGCCACGGTTAAAAAATTATATGAAATTTTGCATATTTCGGTGCGAACTGCTTTTAATCCCGAAATTTCGAGTCACATTCAAACTGATTTTAAAAATAAATGTATATCAATATAAAATCCAACAAATTGTCGACGCATAATAATGAATGCAATTTAAAATCTTGAAATGAAAAAAGAAATTTGAAACTAATTGCCGGTTTGATGTGTTTTAAAAATGTACTGCCCATTTCTCTTTACTGATAGGCCATTTTCTCGGCCAGCCGAATGAAGCTCTCCTCGTCTTGAAGGATTTGCAGCCCAACAGGCCTGACAAAGCGACTTACTTGGCAAATCACAAAAAAACTAGGCTGTGGTCGTGGACCCAGCTGCGGCCGTGGACCCAGGTGTCCGCCTCTCCACGTACAGTACTCTTCCGATGGAAGTCGGTCATTGACCACATTTACCACGCCGCGCCGAGAGCACCAAGGCAGTGGAAGACGGCGAGGCCTAGGAAGGGGACGACGCGGAGCCGGGGAAGACGCGGCAGTGGATGCCCACGCGGAGAGGAGTACGAGGGTTCACTGATTCGGTTGTGGTGTGAGGCTGTCGTCGCTGCAGAATAACAGGGGGTGTGGGTGAGTAGAGGGATGGCCTGGCCGGCGGTGGGAGTAGTAGGGGGCGGTGTGGCCTCCGTGGCATCGCAGCCGGCCACGGGAGGCAGGAGCACGAGGCACGACCGGAGCTGGTTTGGGTGGCTGGAGCGAGAAGACCAGAGGTTGAAGAAGCACTACGGCCGTTGGATGGACATCGTACGGTCACTGGAGCTAGAATCGTTCATATTGACTAAGTTGACAAAGCCCTCCATCCCCGTCAACTTAGTTGCCCCACAAGTCAGCCTCTCACTATTGTGGGTCCCAGCTAGCAGGGGGTATTCATTTTTTGTGCGTAATAAGGAGGCACTTCCTTCCGTGCGAAGATATAGCTGGTGGGTCCGACCTGTCAGCGGTGGGAACGTTTTTTCACGAAATACAGAGGCCCTTCCGGTGGGTCCCACCTGTCAGGTGGAGGAATCATTATTTTGCATGTAATAAGGAGGCATTTCCTTGTGTGCGGCCGTGGACCCAACTGTCAGCCTCTCCACGCATAGTCTACTTTCCGATGGTGTCGTTCGTGGACCACGTTGACCACTACGCGCCGAGCGCATCCAAGGTGGTGGATGAAGGTGAGGCCTAGGAAGGGGACGACGGCGAGGCCTAGGAAGGGGACGACGCAGAGCCGGGGAAGACGCAGCAGTGGATGCCCAAGCGGAGAGGAGTATGAGGGTTGATTGGTTCGGCTGCGGTGTGAGGCTGCCGTCGCTGGTTTGGGCGGCTGGTGCAAGAAGAGCAGCGATTGAAGAAGCAGCAGGACCATTCGATTCAAATCCAACGGTTACTGCTGCTAGAATCGTTTGCTGACTAAGTTGACAAGCCCTGCGTACGCGTCAACTTAGTAGGCCCACAGGTCAGCCTCCCAACCGGTGCACCCCAGATGTCAGTGGGAGGAATCTTTTTTTCGCGTAATAAGGAGGTAGTTGATTGCGTGCGGCCAGGCCAGCGCAGGGAGTAGGGTGGGCCGGGGAAGCCTGGCGGCATCACAACGGGCCACAAGAGGAGGGAGCAAGCAGTCCTGCCGGCGCTAGTTTAGGCGGCTCGAGCAGGAAGATCAGAGATTGAAGAAGCACGTCGGCCGTTGGATGGACATCCAACAATCACTGCTGCTAGAATCGTGTCTTGACTGACAATGCCTTGCGTAAACAAGTCAGCCTCGAAATCTGTGGCGTGTACAGCCCATTTGCTATTATTTTTATAATTTTTACTCATTTTCTAATTCATATGGAATTTATTGCAGCCCGTTTTCCATTTTTAGAATTGCTGCCCATTTTCTGGGTAGTACCAGGGTTAAAAAAATGGGACAATTCCATTTATCCCCCTAACTTGAGCCACCACCTGGCATTTGCCCCTAATTTTCAGGTATGCTCAAAAATACCCTTGTTCCGCCAAGTCACCTTACAGAAATGCCCTTGCCGTCCGGTTAAAGGGGTTTGACCGTCTGGTGAATAGTAACATGGGGAATAGTAAATTCGAAAAAATAGCAAAAAATAAATAAATAAATCTGAAATTTTGTGGGATCGAAGATACTTAAGGGCGCAAGGTGTGTGCAAATTTTTGTGATGTTTGGACATTCCAGGAACTCGTGGGAAAGGAAAAAATTTAAATCTATACGCTGTGAACAGTAAATTAAAAAAATAGCAAGAAATTTTTTAAAAATATGAATTTTATTGGCATCAAAGAGGCTTGGGTGCGCAAGGGGCTTGCAAATTTTTGTGGTCAAATGGCATGCGAGGTGCTCTAGCAAAAAAAACAAAATAGTGCATTTTTTCAAAGTTTTTTCTGCGCCAAATTTTGTTTTTTTTCTCCACGAGCTCCTATAGTGTCGAAACGCAAAAAAATTGCACCCACCTTGCGCACCCCAATCTCTTTGATACCAAAAACTTTCATATTTTTTTGAATTTACTGCTCACAGCGTACATTTTAAAGTTATTCGTTTGACACGAGCTGCTGGAATGTCCAAACTGTGCCAAAATTTGCACGCGCCTTGCTCCCTTGAGTATCTTCGATCCCACAAAATTTCAGATTTTTTGCTATTTTTTTTCGAATTTACTGTTCACCATTTACTATTCACCAAACGGTCAAACCTCTTTGACCGGACAGTAACGGCACAGAAGGGCATTTCTGTAAGGTGACTTGACGGAAGAGGGGTATTTTTGAGCATACCTGAAAATTAGGGGCAAATGCTAGGTGGTGTCTCAAGTTAGGGGGATAAATGGAATTGTCCCTAAAAAAATTAACTAAATATGTGGGAAATTTTGAAAATTCGCAAGTTTTTGCTGGGGAACAAAATATTCTTAATCCAAAAATTAGTAGCCATACTAAAACAAATTTAAAAATAAATTAGTACTATGTCATGTTAAATCCAATGAAATACTCCCTCCGTCCCAAAATTCTTGTCTTAGATTTGTCTAAATACGGATGTATCAAGTCACGTTTTGGTATTAGATACATCTGTATCTAGACTAATCTAAGACAAGATCTTTGGGACGGAGGGAGTATAAGATATCAGTGAAGAACAAAAACAAAAAAAGAAACTAATATCCCATTTGCTATAATTTTTTTGAAATTTTCAACCCCTTTTGATATTACTTTTAACAGACACTCACCATACTCTTTGGCCAGGACGGAATGCATCCCTCCTCGTCTTGAAAGATTTGCAGCCCAGTAAGTTGGAGAAAACAAATAGGCCTAGCTTGGGTATTCTTCAAAAAGAAATACTGGGCTACCTATTTTCCCAAAGAAAAAACTGTTGGGTTGGTCAGGTTGTTAGACGGGCCATAGAGACCGCACAACCCAGTTTATAGCCTGCTCCTCTGAATTACTACTCAAAAAAAGTTGTGCAATTCTGTCGTTAATTGACTATACATTGAAAATGATGTGGGTCCCAGATATCAGCAGGGTGGATTAGAGTAAAAAAACGAGGGGTTCATCTGAGTAGTAAAAGAGGCGCTTGCTTGTGTTCGGGAGTGGACCTGGTGGGTCCGTGCTGTTATACTCACAACTACAGTCCTCTCCCAATTCACTATGTTGACAGGGTCCGTTTCGAAAAAAACTATGTTGACAGGACCGGACGGCGGCGCCGCGGCGAGCGCACCAAGGCGGAGGATAAAGTGCTGTCGCCAATGTGTTGGGCTGGGTTGGACATTCTTATTGAAAAATAAAAATGGACCGAAACTATTTACGACGTTGACTACGATTTGCATGGGTCCGCTGGTTGCAGGAAGAAAATGTTGGGAGAAAGAAGACTGGTCGCTATCTTTGCCTAAGAATAATATCGACTGAATGTAACGACACTATGATAGGAAATAATATCCTCCTGTTAAATCATGAATTTAAAGAACTGGTGCATGAGCATTTAGCTTTATTTATTTATTTACTTATTTATGTTTAGGGGGCCATGAGCATGTACCTGGGCCGGATTCATGTGAGAGCCTCCCTTCCAGTTAATTATGGGCTTCTCTATTGGGCCTTCATCAGTGGGCTGCATGTTATCAACAAGTGGAAAATGTGTTCCATACGAAAAATAGTATGTGCTACGTACGGTACGGGGCACTAAAGGATTGAACCGTGCAACGACTTCCAAAACATTGTGTTTGTCATTCTAACAACACATTTATTCAACCAACAGACGGAATATACTACTGACTGTACATTGAAAACAGCAGCAGCAGCAACCAGGGCTGGGGGTGCAACAGAAGCAGTAAGCAGGCCAGAAGAGTGAGGACGCATCTCTCTCTTCCAAACCAAACATCAGCCATCATTACAAAGGGGCTACCAAAAAAGAACAAGTGTATACATCAAACTAAATAAAGATCCTACTACACCAAGTGTACGCATCTAACTAACTGGCCCAGTTAGACGTTACTATTTATTAAGCTGTGGAGATTGGCTGACGGCTTGAACCAGATGGGTGCCTGACGGGGGAAAATCCAGCCAGCAGGTCGAAGTCTGATACTTGCGACCCTCTCTCCTACTTTGGGCTGCAGAGCGTGGCGGCACATATCAGGGTATGATGCATGCAGAGACGCATGGTACACTGTGTACACACAGTTTTGCCTGATGAACGAAACCGCGCTGCCATCATGATCCATGCCGTCGGTTATCTCCTGGTTAATCGGATAATCCAGTCTGACAAACAGAGAGCATGTACCAAGGCTACTTACCAACCTCCAATCAAACATTCCTGAAGGCCCAGAGAAGCTGGGATCCTGCTCAAAGACCTTGCAGTGAGTGTGATTGTATTCCGCGAAACAACACGTCCGGTACATGCGAACGATCATCAATCGTTCGCCGTCATCTGATCGAGCCAGGAACCACCTGCAACTGCCATGCCGCTTTTCTTTGAAAGGTTCTGGGATTAGGAAGGGTAGGGACACGAGGCGGCCTACAACATCATATCAAGTTGGAGTCAAATAACCCTAAAAAAAGTTGGAGTTAAATAAAAAAGGGCTCTTGATGTAGTCAATCTTAAGAACAGCATGTTATGAGCATGAATATTTTTTTAGTAAATGTTGACAGTAATATAAGCAAGCCATGATCATATCATAGGAAAGTAACATACTGCTGTAAAAGCCATTTGTAGCAATGACTGGAGTAGGCCAGCAATACGTCCAGCCATAGAAGGAGTCGGCAGCGTAAATGAAGCCCTTGTGTTCAATGGCATCAGAGAACCATGGAGGATGTATGATCCTGCGATGGCCGTGCAGATTTATCCACTTACCGCAGTTACCTGTCAGATAGGCGAGACCGCGGTTGAAGAACGCAATTAGCCTGAAGCCTTCATAATTCGCAGATCTTGTGGGCACTTGGCAGATTACAACCTTGAGCAAATCAAACTTGGTATCACGTTGGCTACTGTAAGATTCCGTGTATTCTGGGCCGCGGTTCCAAAGCAATGCTGTGTTAATCGAAGGAAGGGGGATCAATCGCCGGGTGTAGACCTCCACGAGCATCCAGCCGCCGCGACCGTCGACGAGCACCATCCAAGACGTGTTCATACCAACCCAGTACATACCGTTAATGTAGTTGAGGGTGACGGGGATCGAGTTGCAGTCAAGGGGGTTGATGCTCGCCACCCTATGATCGTTATGCTGCGTGACACGCCGTTTCTGAAGATCAGGCGGCATCAGCAAGCAAGGAGCTGGCTTAAAAAGCTCCGGCCTGAGGGCTTTGAGTAAACGGTACAGCCCCGACGAGCACGCGGCGAGCGGCATGGTACTGTGATTGTCCACACGCGAAATAATGAGCTTGATTACCTGTGTGGGGAGCGAATTCCAGCCACTCTTTCGGCGGACGCTGCTCGGTTCTGCCGTTGTTAGTGCTTGGGTTTTGGACGGGGGGGGAGGCGCCTTAGCAGGGATGGAAGATTGGACGAGGGTGGAGGCGCCTTAGCAGGGATGGAAGAGCGGACAAAGATGGAGAAGCGAATATGTGCTGCGGGAAGTGGACATGTGATGGTGACTACAGCACGCTTTGACATACGAGACACATACCAGCAGCGTAGGGTCATATCGAAGTCAGACAACTTGCTTGAGTGATCACAGTACTGGTACTCCCTACAGTACCTACTACTATGCCCTAACTTGCTCTAGTAGAGTAGTAGTGGAGTAGGACTCTGCTCTACTACTAGCACCGGAGTAGTAGTATGTTCTAATCTAAAATAGTTACAAACTTCAGTGCCCGAGCGTGGAACGACTACGAACCGCCATCGATGCTAACTCCAATCCCCAGCAAACGTTCGCTGGGAGACATGGCAGTTGCAAACGCACGCGACGCAGTTACAGTACGTGTGTAAGGGTGGCGGTTTTGTCAAATACTATGGCTTAAAAACAGGCCACCGTTGGATGGAAATCTGACGGTTACGTGGGATTCGCCAGGATTGAGCTCGTGCCGAACAATCGCCAGATATCATTACTAAAAAAAGGTTAAAACACCCGGGACTATAACTTGCACCGGCTGACCACAAACAATGATACTAACATAGTTGTAAAATGGTGAAAGACCGTGTCTACGTGGTGTTTGGAGTTATATGTAAAAAAATAGCAAGATGCCCGTGCATTGCATGGAACATCAAGATGCATTTTTTTACAAAACACCTGTTGTAATTGACCCATGCAGGAGTAATCCCATGTGTAAAAACTAATGGTATCCTGAGAATTTTATCAGAAAATGGTATGTCGACCATTTCATCGAAAAAATGATATGTCGAGAAAGATGATAGAGGTGAGGAGGAGTGGGGCGTGGTGGTGACTGGTGGTCGGACTGGACGGAGGCATGGGGATGGACGGCGCCGGCAGCGGCCACCATGACAGATTGTTCCAGAGACTTCCTTTTGTAATTGCTCAGCAATGAGGTTGTGGGTGATAAGGATGAATGAGGCAAGGCCTTATCTGTAAATGTGGAGAGAGGTGCGGGTATCTTTGGTAAAATTGTCATAGTTTGCTTTCTATCCGTCAGATATAGATCGGACAGTCTATATTATAAGATGGCAGGCACACCATCATCACCAACTCGGTTTTTTCTCTACTCCTACTCCTATAAAAGACTCAGTTGGTGATGATGGTGTGTCTGCCATCCCCCATTTCTGACCATTAGATCTGCATCTAACGGCTGTGATTTAAGTTGTGGCCTTTTACAACAATTCTCACTTCTCTGCTCTAGTTTACACAAAACCCCTTAGTATCTTGAAACCAACCACATTCCTCCCTTACTTCATCAAAACAGCCCAAAGAATATATTTGGAGTGAAACATGAGATATTTTTAGTGATATGTATATCAAAAGTAAATTGTTTTCTTTCAAATTTGTGAATATGTATTATTCTACTTTGGATTCATTGCAACGGACGGGCTCATTGTTATAAAGGTTTATCTCTTGCATTCTCCACAACCAACACCTAGTGTACTGGTCCGGCCCGGATGCTCGCAGCGCGATGAACTGAGTTCGAATTTTGTCCTAAACTTTAGCTTTTTATATGTTTCTAATATATAGTACTTCTTTCGCTACTGTACTGGCAGTGGAACCCACAGAGTACTTAGAATACAGGATTAAGGATGGTTTTGTTTCTTTTTAAATTTCTGTACGAATCTGTAGCCAGCCTGCAAGTCATGTAAACTGTACTGACAGTGGAACCCACAGAGTACTTAGAATACAAGATTAAGGATGCAATTAACTTTTTACAGACGGAGAATCATACATGCAATTAACTCAAATGGATTGGACGTGACTCTATTATTCTTCAACGCCAACCGGCAAATTTCCTCCCGCGGGCCGGAGTAGGTTTCTCGGTTTGCATGCGGGTTTAACAGAGGGGTTTGACGGAGGCGAGGAGGCGTGTTCAGCCGGGCGTGCAGTGGACGGCGCAGTACTATTCAATTTGACAACTACAACTAGTATACCCTGATACTTGCGACCCTCTCTCCTACTTTGGGCTGCAGAGCGTGGCGGCACATATCAGGGTATGATGCATGCAGAGACGCATGGTACGCTGTGTACACACAGTGTTTCCTGATGAACGAAACCGCGTTGCCATCATGATCCTTGCCGTCGGTTATCTCCTGGTTAATTGGATAATTCAGTCTGACAAACAGAGAGCGTGTACCAAGGCTACTTACCAACCTCCAGTCAAAAATTCCCGAAGGCCCAGACAAGCTGGGATCCTGCTCAAAGACCTTGCAGTGACTGTGATTGTATTCCGCGAAACAACACGTCCGGTACGTGCGAACAATCATCAACCGTTCGCCGTCGTCTGATCGAGCCAGGAACCACCTGCAACTGCCATGCCACTTTTCTTTGAAAGGTTCTGGGATTAGGAAGGGTAGGGACACCTGGTGGCCTACAACATCATATCAAGTTGGAGTCAAATAACCCAAAAAAAAGTTGGAGTCAAATAAAAAAGGGCTCTTGATGTAGTCCTTCTTAAGAACAACATGTTACGAGCATGAATATTTTTTCAGTAAATGTTGACAGTAATATAAGCAAGCCATCATGATATCATAGGAAAGTAACATACTGCTGTAACAGCCATTTGTAGCGATGACTGGAGTAGGCCAGCAATACGTCCAGCCATAGAAGGAGTCGACATCGTAAATGAAGCCCTTGTGTTCAATGGCATCAGAGAACCATGGAGGATGTATGATCCTGCGATGGACGTGCAGATTTATCCACTTACCGCAGTGACCTGTCAGATAGGCGAGACCGCGGTTGAAGAACGCAATTAGCCTGAAGTCTTTATAATTCGTAGATCTTGTGGGCACTTGGTAGAATACAACCTTGAGCAAATCGAACTTGGTACTATGTTGCCTACTGTAAGATTCCTAGTATTCTGAGCCGTGGTGCCAAAGCAGTGCAGTGTTAATCGAAGGAAGGGGGATCAATCACCGGGTGTAGACCTCCACGAGCATCCAGCTGCCACGACCGTCGACGAACACCATCCAAGACGTGTTGATGCCAACCCAGTACATACCGTTAATGTAGTTGAGGGTGACGGGGATCGGATCGCAGTCAAGGGGGTTGATGCTCGCCACCCTACGATCACTATGCTGCGTGACATGCCGTTTCTGAAGATCAGGCGGCATCAGCAAGCAAGGAGCTGGCTTAAAAAGCTCCGGCCTGAGGGCTTTGAGTAAACGGTACAGCCCCGACGAGCACGCGGCGAGCGGCATGGTACTGTGATTGTCCACACGCGAAATAATGAGCTTGATTACCTGTGTGGGGAGCGAATTCCAGCCACTCTTTCGGCGGACGCTGCTCGGTTCTGCCGTTGTTAGTGCTTGGGTTTTGGACGGGGGGGGAGGCGCCTTAGCAGGGATGGAAGATTGGACGAGGGTGGAGGCGCCTTAGCAGGGATGGAAGAGCGGACAAAGATGGAGAAGCGAATATGTGCTGCGGGAAGTGGACATGTGATGGTGACTACAGCACGCTTTGACATACGAGACACATACGAGCAGCGTAGGGTCATATCAAAGTCAGACAACTTGCTTGAGTGATCACAGTACTGGTACTCCCTACAGTACCTACTACTATGCCCTAACTTGCTCTAGTAGAGTAGTAGTGGAGTAGGACTCTGCTCTACTACTAGCACCGGAGGAGTAGTATGTTCTAATCTAAAATAGTTACAAACTTCAGTGCTCGAGCGTGGAACGACTACGAACCGCCATCGGTGCTAACTCCAATCCCCAGCAAACGTTCGCTGGGAGACATGGCAGTTGCAAACGCACGCGACGCAGTTACAGTACGTGTGTAAGGGTGGCGGTCTTCTCAAATACTATGGCTTAAAAACAGGCCACCGTTGGATGGAAATCTGACGGTTACGTGGGATTCGCCAGGATTGAGCTCGTGCCGAACAATCGCCAGATATCATTACTAAAAAAAAGGTTAAAACACCCGGGACTATAACTTGCACCGGCTGACCACAAACAATGATACTAACATAGTTGTAAAATGGTGAAAGACCGTGTCTACGTGGTGTTTGGAGTTATATGTAAAAAAATTAGCAAGATGCCCGTGCATTGCACGGAACATCAAGATGCATTTTTTTACAAAACACCTGTTGTAATTGACCCATGCAGGAGTAATCCCATGTGTAAAATCTACTGTTATCCTGAGAATTTTATCAGAAAATGGTATGTCAACCATTTCATCAAAAAAATGATATGTCGAGAAAGATGATAGAGGTGAGGAGGAGTGGGGCGTGGTGGTGACTGGTGGTCGGACTGGACGGAGGCATGGGGATGGACGGCGCCGGCAGCGGCCACCATGACAGATTGTTCCAGAGACTTCCTTTTGTAATTGCTCAGCAATGAGGTTGTGGGTGATAAGGATGAATGAGGCAAGGCCTTATCTGTAAATGTGGAGAGAGGTGCGTGTATCTTTTGTAAAATTGTCATAGTTTGCTTTCTATCCGTCAGATATAGATCGGACAGTCTATATTATAAGATGGCAGGCGCACCATCATCGCCAACTCGGTTTTTTCCCTACTCCTACTCCTATAAAAGACTCAGTTGGTGATGATGGTGTGTCTGCCGTCCGCCATTTCTAACCATTAGATCTGCATCTAACGGCTGTGATGTAAGTTGTGGCCTTTTGCAACAATTCCCACTTCTCTGCTCCAGTTTACACAAAACCCCTTAGTATCTTGAAACCAACCACATTCCTCCCTTACTTCATCAAAACAGCCCAAAGAATATATTTGGAGTGAAACATAAGATATTTTTAGTGATATGTATATCAAAATTAAACTGTTTCCTTTCAAATTTGTGAATATGTATTACTCTACTTTGGATCCGTTGCAACGGACGGGCTCATTGTTATAAAGGTTTATCTCTTGCATTCTCCGCAACCAACACCTAGTGTACTGGTCCGGGCCGGATGCTCGCAGCGCGATGAGCCGAGTTCGAATTCTGTCCTAAACTTTAGCTTTTTATATTTTTTTTAATATATACTTCTTGCACTACTGTACTGGCAATGGAACCCACAGAGTACTTAGAATACAAGATTAAGGATGGATTTGTTTCTTTTCAACTTTCTGTACGAATCTGTAGCCAGCCTGCAAGTCATGTACACTGTACTGACAGTGGAACCCACAGAGTACTAAGAATACAAGATTAAGGATGCAATTAACTTTTTATAGAGGGAGAATCATACACGCAATTAACTCAAATGGATTTAACGTGACTCTATTATTCTCCAACGGCAACCGGCAAATTTCCTCCCGCGGGCTGGAGTAGGATTCTCAGTTTGCATGCGGGGTTAACGGAGGGGTTTGATGGAGGCGAGGAGGCGTGTTCAGCCAGGCGTGCAGTGGACAGCGCATTACTATTCGATTTGACAACTACAACTAGTATATTACAAAAAACAAAGAAGAGTAGTAGAGATAGAGATAAGAATAGAGAATAGGGAGGAGCACCATCTACTACTTCGTGGGATACTCCTGCGCTCCATTCAGTGGCCGCAACGTCCCCTACAACCACTCCCTCCTGCGCTCCATTCGGCGGGCACTGTTGAAATTTCGGGAGCGCACTCTCGCGACTGCTAGCACTGACGACTTCACTGACGACGACTTCTTCCCTGACCTCGGCAACCTCTTCCACAACGACATGGGCGACAACCTCAACGCCAATGGTGCTGCTCCCGTTGCACCGTACGTGTTTCTGTCCTTCCTGTTTGAAATCGTGGTAGAATTCATGTTTCTAGTATGTGTCCTAGATTCGATCTGTTCATCTACTATGCTAGTCCGCATGATTAGTTTAATCTCTCTTATAGCCGTCATGATTTATTTTGTGCTTATTTGGACTAAATCTCGTAGTAACTTGCTCATATATTCAACTAGCGGAACGTCCCCTACAGCCACTCCCGTTTCATGGACGGCCTGGTCGATGCCTCCAAGGAGCCCTTCGTCTACTGCTATGAGTGCCCGATGCCGTTTTGGGGCTTGACGGCGGACATGGTGCATCACCTCACGCAAGCGTGCAGCGAACACTACTGGCCCTTGGCGAAGAACATCAAGTACGAGACATGCTACCCGTTCACCGTGCCGGAGTCGCTGGAGGATCACCGCCGCCCGCTAGTGTCGAAAGAGGACGGCAACGTCTTCCTCTTGATCATGGGCACCGGCGAGGCCCGCGTAGGTCGCCGCCCCATCTCTGTAGTGTGCGTGAGTTGCCACGCCGCTAACGCTGACACTAACACGAGGCCGATGTACGGGTGCCTGCTCACTATTACTACCCCTCGGAGGTACGTTGGCGGTGACACTGGCTACGTCAAGCTGACTTGGACTCTACCGAGCTGGGACCTTCCCGCCGATGTGGAGATGGAAGACGCATGGTATTATTTGACCCCAACAATGTGCACAGGGACTCCATGGAGGTTCACCTGGACATCTGCATTACCAAGTCAAATGTTGATCATTAGTCTTCGCTCAATGTAATCCGCTGTCTAAGCATGTGGAGACTTCCATGCATGATCTTGCTCTATTGGAGTATCGCGCATGAATAAAAGTGTATCCATTTATGGTTTAGTCTAGAATCTTCCATGTATGAATTTTCACTACAGTACTGGTGAAAGACTTATGATGAACCATTTCTTACATATCCTCTGCGCCCTTCCAAGTCATCCTGATTTAATCCCTCCGTCTCGGTGTATAAGGGCATGGTTAATACTTAAATAGTATAGCCAACTGTTGACTATAAGATAGTGCCATGTCATCTGTAGCCAACATGTATAACAATGGATACTCAAAAACTAATTCTTGAAGATCATTTCTTGCAAAGCACAATAAGAGTTATTTCTTCACAAGTTTTGGATGCAGGTTGAACAGTTGAACGCTTTTGTTCGCAAAAGATACTTCTTTATCTATTTCACCCGGATGTTTGTGAGCTCTAGAGATGAAATAATATACGAAGAAACCTATCGATACCCGTTACACATGAGATGACCCCCACATCCATTGTCAAAATAAACAACTCCCTGATCAATGCATTTCACTCTTCCGTGCAACGCATGGGCACCTTACTATAGATTAGTACGACCAAAAATTGAACTAACATTATATATAGTACGATAAATGATGATGCATGTCACCTAAAATTATATCATTGAAAACTATGTTCAAATACGAATCCAACGATATTGTTTTTGTTGACATGCACTAACATTTTGTCAGTTAAATCTTCAGTCAAATTCAATGGGGGATAAACCACGACCGATGTAGTACTAGTGTAGAGGGCGGCACTGCACGGGAGTCTCACCCCGCTCGTGGCGCAGCAGTAAAGCCGTCATATCACAAAACGCAACCACTCCTAGTAATAAGTGGCCTGGTAAAATAAACGGACAAGCAACCATCACATCCCTCCGTCTTTTTTGCATTTCATCTCTCTACATTTACTTTCTCTGGTTCATCTCGCACACTCGATCCCTAGCTACTACTCCTAGTATCCCTAGCTACTACTCCTAGGGCCAGTTCTTTTGGCGGCTTACCCAGCTTTTCCCATAAGACTAGTCACAGTGGAAAGTAACATTAAGGCGCCTCACTCATTTATTTGGGCTTCTAAACTACTACTAGTACCTTCGTCCTGGTTTATTCGTCACCATTGTAATTTGCGCTAAATTTTGACCAAAGATTTAACTAATAAAATGTTAGTGCATGTGACATGCCACTACTAGGGAAAAGCCTAGCAGCAGTGCGGGTTCTAGGTATATGAGTAGCGCGGGGACCGGCGCTACTAATAAGGCGCTACAGCTAACCCGTAACAGCAGCGCGTCCACACTCACGCTACTGCTATACAAGTGTAGCAGCAGCGTGCATCGTGGAAGCTCACTACTGCTAATAGCTCTAACGCGCTTTGCCTGGACGCGCTACTGCTACTGTGACACTGCTGCTAACTTTTCTCCACTCGCTACTGCTAATTTTAGTAGTTTTTTTCTGCATCTTTGTTTTGTATTTGAACAGGCTTTATACAATAATCTTTAGCAAATACAAATGTCATCATGATACACATACAAATGGCTGCGAGACCAGAAATGTAATCATAGCATATACATACAAATAGTCTCATCATAATCATCATCCAACACAAAGTGGTATCTCGTCATCATCTCGAAAATAGCGATACATGCAAGTCTCGAATACTTGCAACTACAACGTCATCCATCTAAACAATGGTATACGCAAGAAGAGCTATCACTATGAGTGAGAGTGCAACTATGCAGTACATGAGGCGGCGGTTACGAGTCCTCTCTCGCGCTAGCGTGAACCTCAAGTAACTAGCTTCTCCTTCTTGTCTGCTTTTGAAGCCTTTATGGCTGGCGCCCGATACCCCATTCACTTGCGCCTGACACTCAGGCCACTCGTTGTACACCCCCGGAACCTTCCCTTTGTACATGACATAGCACTACCATCTCGCCATCAAGAAACTAGGTACCTATTAGAGATGCATCTTCATCAAGAGGATGTACAATCATATGCAACAAAATATACTAGAGAAACACCAAGAAGAAAGGGTTAGCAACTAGATGCAACATACAGTACGCAAACTAATTAACTAGAGGTACACAGGTCACCGTACGCAAACTAATAGAGTAGCGTTACGCAAGTTCGGAGGGGGCCGTGGACATCACTAAGTTTCATCGCTACAGAAAGTATACAAGTTCAACCGACACATATCATCATCATCGACATCGTAAATCACTAGAAGTTCCATCCTTCCATATCATCGAGGATGGACCCTAGCTTCTTGAACGGCGTGAGGTCTAGATGTTGCATGCCTATGCGAGTCCGAACGTCAGCTCACGATATAGGGCCGTGGTGGAACATCCCCTTCTCATCGACGACTTCTTGCATGATGATCGTCGCAATGTCCCTTTGGATGTGAAAGAAGTCATCTCTAAGTTTATAATCCGCTTCTCCATGAGATTCTAGCCACTTGTGGATATGATCATCATTTCTGCTTGTCATGCGAAGCTTTTGGTGATCTATGCTGAACTCAATAATGAGATGGACGATGTAGAATCCATCATTCTTGCTTGGTTTTGGGACATGGATGCAGGAGAAGTTAGTTTTATGCGTGAAACCCATCTTCTTGTTCCTTTGTTTCCTGATCTGCATGTGGCCACCTCTAATGCTGTTGCCTTGGAGAGCATCATCTAGAATATTCATTATGTGGGTGTAGTCCTTTTTATCGTAGTCTCTGGAAGGGTCGAAATACACGGCGTGGGAGACTTGCGGGTAAAGAACGATAAGGACGGCGTTTGAGACTTGCGGGGAAAAGACACCTCAAATTATTCTCCATATGAGCGAGAAGGAATGATTGAAATGTACGAAAGGGTTGTCCGGAACTGACTTACTTTGGATGATAAGGCAGGAGGACAATTTCCTAGTCCTTATTCTGTACCATGAAGTTTTGGAGGTAGTCCCTAGCAGTTTCACGCTCAAAGTCCCCGAGACTCAAGAAAGACTCGTGCATGTTAGTACGGATCCGCCACACAGATTTGCGAGACTTCTTCTCTCTTCATGACGGAGCTCATATGTAGCGCAAAGAGGCGGACGATTGTAAAATCGAGCCGCCTTGTGAGAAACATCTCAAAGATATGGTCAAACCATAGGAAGAACACCTCCGCGGGCCGTGTGTCGACGTAGCACTTTCCCTCAGGCACACGAGCCGTGTATGTCGGATATCCTGGATCCTTCGAGGCTAGTAGGCTTTTCTCAGTCGACAACACATGGTTGTGCGGTCTCCTGAGATCCCCTGATAGTGCCTCCAGTGGTTTCGGCAGTAGCATCAGCTCGCTCGTGAGATGAAACATGGCCGCACCTTTCACGGGTACACGCTTTTCAGAATCCATCGTCTGGCTGCTATGTGCTCTGGCTTGTTTGGAGGCAGCTATCTTCCCCGATCTCTTCCTCTCCTTTTTTTGGGCACACCTTCCAGACCCTTCCTTAAACCCTGCCCCAGTGTTCCCGGGCTAAGCACTGTACGACCCCCGGCTAGTTGAGCCTGTGTTGAGGCGGCATCTTCAGGCGTGTCCTGTGATGATTTGATGAAGAGATACTTTTTGCAATCCCTGCTACGACCTCCTGCCCGGGCAGATCATCCATATCCTCATTAGCATGCTGATATCCCGATTCGTCATATGGTTGACTCATCATATCTATGTCACAGTCATACGCGTTTGTATTGAGGAAACCCATAGGGTCGACCTCCATCTCATCATCCATTCTCTGTTCTACAGGACCGATTACATCAGCCAGTACTATTGCACCCCCTTCATCACGTCGTCCGCCGCTCTCACCCGGCACTGGAGGAGCTGGTAATTGCGTAGGCGGGGTGGTGGTCTCTGCACATGCTTGTTGATGTCTGGTTATTGGTGTGCTCTCGGCCGGCTCCAGACGAATAAGATTCTTCGGCCATAGCAGCACCCAACCCTTGCAGCTTCCAATCCGCGGCAGGGTCTCGTCGTCCTCTCCCACACGCTGTACTTGAGGAGGCAAATCCTCGTGCCCCGATTTCACACTTGACAAGTTAACCCTGAAGTGCCCAGCGGGGATCGGCTGGTTGTGGAACGTGGGTTGCAAGGGGTTCATTATCATCCCCTTTCCCACGTCCACCTTCTGGCCTTTGATCAAGTAGAGTACGGTGCACGGGGTTTCTTCAGCCTGCAAACACATATATCTGTGGCGTAAAACATCCGAAAGGCAACAAAAATGGAATATTCTATATATATATGTTGGTGCGACATGTAATTACCGTGAGGGCGTCGAGCTCAGCCAAAGATGAAGGACCACCTAGCGCGCCAGAGACTGAGGACGGTCTGCTATGAGCGGGAGCGACTGCGAGAGGAGGCCTGGTTGCGTGAGCATGTGATGGTGCGGTGGTGTTTTTGTTCATGGAGCTGCTCCCGATGAGACAGGCAACGGGAAATCATGTACTCTCTTGTCTGGATTTTCCTTCGTCCAGTTGATGATAGCTGGAACCAAGTTAGTAGCAAAATCATTTCTGCAGGCAGTTACAGCTGCATTGACTGCCTGTTGTAGTAACTTATTTTTCTCCTCGGCTGTTTTTTTCGCGTCCTCATTTGCTTTTTTCTCGACCGCAAGCTTCTCCTTCTCATCGATGTACGCCTGACTAAACTTCTTTTTCTACTTCTTGGCCTCCGAGCCCTCGTTGTAAAACACCTTCCACATGGCGCCGTCTCCAGCGCCGTGCACACGACCATATTGCAGCCGCTAGCCCAAAGGGAGTCCCTTAAGTTCGTTCAAGGTCCGGTTGAGAGGGGTGTCCCACTTGGGCCTCATCGGAGAAGTAGGGCTTTCGGCTGCAAGCTGGTGTTGCTTCTCCTTCAGAAGGAGCGTGAACCGTTTAGGAATGTGTAGTCGACTAGATATGGAGCTAAATGTAAGGTGGTGAAAGAATAATTACCTGTAGTCTAATCAATTTCCTCGTGATCTGGTCCATGTAAAAAACCTTCTTTTCCTTGTCCCGGTTGTAGTGGGCCCTGATGAAGTCACGCTCCAAGGGGTTGGTGAACTTCGCGAAGGGGTCTGGGATACCCGCGGCTTCACGTTCCGCGTCCTCCTTATCCCATATGGGCCTTTTAGCAAGGTAGCCACGGCTTTCGAGGCAATGCTTCCCCGTGTTCCTTTGCTGGAGGCTCTTGAATTTCGTAGCCTTAGCCTTGGCTGCCTCGCGCAAGTGTCCTTGAACTTTTCGAACTCCTCTTCCGTAAGTGTCGGATTTTCCTCCAGAATCTTGGACATGGGTTCCTCAGCCTCAATAGCTCGTTTCACCCTCCCTTTCCAGGAGGCCAAATCATTGCTGAACATGCCCATGGCGTGATTGTTAATCTTTTTCATCTTCAGATCATCCCACGGTTGTTCTATGTTATCATCCCGGTCGGGGAACTTGAATCTCTTGTGCAACTTCGTCAGGAGCAACTGCGTCAAATGTTCTTTACTCCTTAAGTCATCGTCGTTGATGCTCGCGCATTCCCGTAGGATGCATCCTACTTGGTTCCCATAGCACTTGCGAGGTTCTTCCAGTTCTAATGGCTCAAACTTGCCAGGTGCCATCTTTGTGATCACCAGTCGTCCAATCCCTAGTTTGTTAGGTTTTCGTATCCTCTGCTTCTTCTGCTTCTTCCTTTCGGTAGCGACATCGGCGCCGGTACCTTCCCCGTCGGTATCTTCCCTGCCGGTACCTTCCCCGCCCGTCTCGGCGCCGCCATCGGTGCCGGCGCCGTCGGTGTAGATGTCGGCATCAGTACCATCATCGAGGCCGACCTGCAAACCTTGACTTTTCATTTTCTTAGCAGTCAAATAGTCGAGGTACTCTTGTTCACCATCATAATCCATCTCATCTGCATCTTGGTCAGAAGGCCCAGTTTCTTCGTTGTTCGACATGTTTCCTATGATTAAGTCTCCTCGTTTAATTCTAAAACTATGAAAAAAAATGAGAAATGACATAAAAAAGAAATCTATGTTTGCCGGAATGTCGTTTCCTAGCAACTCGCAGCACTCGATATGCCTACTGTCTAGCACAAATCATGCCAAAATTCACGGAAAATTTTGGCATGACCTTTGCTAAAAAATGGACATATCGAGCGCCTGAAATTCACCGGAATGGAAATGAATCAACATTCCGGCGTAACATAGGCCACTCAGATCATTTACCCTGCACATAATCATCATGTCCAAATGACATGTCCAAATTCCAAATATGACATGTCCAAAACATCACATGTCCACATATCACATATCCACTTCAAATTTGCATATGAAAGGAAGAAAAATATAGAACTTGAAGAAAAAACCTAGCTAAATACCTAATTAACCATCTGCCCTAACTAAAACCTAAGTAAATTAACCAAAAAACCTATCTACCAGAGAGAGGAGGAGCGGTGGGGGGCTTACAGAGGGTGCAGGCCCGACGACGGCCGAGGGTGGGAGGGGTCGAGCGCCGGGGCCGGAGCCGGGGTCGGGGTCTAGGCCAGGACCGTGGGCGAGCGCCGGGGCCATTCGGGGTCGGGGTCGGAGCCGGCGCCGGGGTCGGTCGGGGTCGGGGTCGGGGGCGCAGCCGGCGCCGGGTCGGTCGGGGTCGGGGTCGGGGGCGAGCGTAGAGGCCCGGCGAGGGCGGCGCGACGGGAGAAGAGAGAGTGGGGGGATTTGGGGAAAAAGAGGCAGGATGAAGAGAGGAGTGGGGATTTTGGGGGTTAAGTGGGCATAGCAGTAGCGCGTTTAGGCAAAACGCGCTATAGCTACTCCAGGTAGCTATAGCAGTTTCGTGTAGAAACCGCTACTGCTATCTTGACTAGCTGTAGCTCTTTCCTCACAAAAGCGCTGCTGGTATTTTCTTTTCCTTTATTTTCTCTCACTTTTCTTTTCTTTTTTTCCGAGAGCAGTGAACGAAGGGAAGGCGACATATATCGCATCATTTGACAGTTAAATATGTATACAAAATAGGAACATATATATTACATCATTGAAGCCATGCATAATAATGGCTAAGTGTGTATACAAAATAGGAACATATATATTACATCATTTGACCGATAACATACGGTTCCTCAGCGTTGACGTTTTCGTTTTTGAGTCAGCTTGTTTTCCTTCTTGTTCGTTGAAGAATACTTGATCCCCTCATTGTGACTTTGCCTTCTCCATGGAGTGCGATTTTTCTTAGGTAATGTAGTATTGACTCTTCTTTTGACGTATACTTCATCATCATCTTCCCTCATTGGGTTGCCGTACTGATCGTTGTCTTCCTCGTTGGCGTATCCATCCATTCCAATGATGTTCCTTTTGCCTCTCCTCACGAGAACACGGCTGGGATTGCGCGGGTCGGTTATGAAGAAGCATTGTGTCACGTGCTTAGCGTGTACCCATGGCTCTTTTTTGCGATAGCGTTCACGGTAGCGCTCTTGGCGTCGGGTATAGTCATAGAAGTGAAATTCCGGTTTTCTCTTTCGACATCATAGCCCATCTGACACGGAACATCCTCGTGTTGTGCAGTCCAGAGTAGTCAAGCTCCCAGATCTCCTCGACCCTTCCATAAAATCTTTCAGTTGCGTCGTTGTCGCTGCCGGTCATGCATTCCATCGTCACCCCTGAGTTCTGATCATCACTGTCCATATCTTTAGCCTCCATGTGGAACGTGTATCCGTTGATATCGTATGCCTGATAGGTTAGGAGGTTGGGCGAGGGGCCATGTGCTAAGGCGTATACGAGCAATCCGTCCTTAGAGCCCTCCTTTGGGGGATTAGCAATAATATGCTCTTTGAACCAATGCAGGAAAGTGGAGTTGTGCTCTCTAGTAACTTCGGCGTCCGTCCTGCATATCCCCCGGTCACGATACTTCTTTGCGATAATTTCTTTGTGCAGTGCCACGAAAGGATCTACCTCGTCTAGGTGTTGTAGCACTACCAAGTTTGCTATGTCAAAGTCGTTGCGTCTATCTGAGTATGCCACGTGTAGTTCCCTGCGACCATTGGAGTGACCTTCTCCTTCGAGCCTCCCATCGTGCTTGTTAATGGGCAAACCAACACTAACACCAGGCGGCTGGTCTGCGCCATATAGAAAATTCTCGCGGAAAGAGATGCACTCTTGTGTCAGTGTCGGAGCAAATGGCCACGGGTAGCCTAACCGGCTGCCCCTGGCTCTTCCAAAAAATTATCAGGCCTTTGGGCCTTCAAGCATTTCGAGCATTGGGCCGCCTTCCCCGGTCGGCTATTTCCGAAGCCGACTCCCAGAAGGCGACCCAGTCCCGGCAACCTCCCCCAAGATAACCACGGGAAGGCCGACTCCAGGAAGCCGGCCATAGAGGATGCCGACTCCCCAGAGCCGGCCATGAAGAACGCCGACTCCCTAGAGTCGGCCACGAAGAGTGCCGACTCCAAGGAGCCGGCCAAGACCGCAACCACCAAAACTACACCCACATAACGGTGACAAGATGGGGTGTGGCCACAGTGCGGCCCACTACCCCCGAAGCCCGAGGCAGGCATGGCCACAGGACGCCGTACGGGACGGACATCTCCCGTCCGGCTCGGCACTGTAGCCATGCTGGCCTCAACGTCACCCACGGCAGACGCCAGTACGGCCCGCGGGCGGCGGGTCCCTTTAGCCAGAGAGAGGCGCGAAGGCGGCCCGGCCTCCCCCAGTCGGCCAAGGGCGTAGCCGGCCCCCAGAAGCCGGCTACCCCCTCCCTCGAAGCGTGCGCCACATTAAGGAGACAAGACGAGGTAAGGCTACAGTGAGAGCCCTCGAGGCGGCACACTGTAGCCACGCTTACCTCGACGAAGCCCTCGTCATCAGGGGCGAGGCTACAGTAAGCAGCCGCCGACAAGACCCTAGGCGGTAGGGCCGGCCTGTCGACCAAGAGGCCGGCAGCCGGCGGGCCCCAACGGCCGGCGGAGAGGCCGGCGAGCATAGACACTGGCGGCTAGGACCAGTGCCCAGCCGGATTACAATTGTACCCCCAGGGGGTAGGCCTATATAAACCCCCCCGGGGCACCCATGCAAAGGGTTGGCTTCTTAGCATTACACACACACCATAGATAGAGGGAAGCGAGAGCTAGCCTTGCTCTTCTTCTCCCTTGAACCCAACAGCTCTAGGAGCAATTGTAGCTACTCTTACTGATCTAGTGATCATGCGGAGACCCCGCAGAGCAGGATTAGGGGTGTTATCTCCTCGGAGAGCCCCGAACCTGGGTAAGATCCGCCGGCGTGCATGTCTTTGCCTCATCCCGTTTCCAGGCACCGACGACGTCTTACTGGCACCCACTATGATTAGCCGAACCGTGTTCCATGGTATCGTCCCCGGCTTGTCTTGCTCCCCAATCGGCAAGATTAAAATGGTTGTTCTCTTCGGAGACAAAGATCATTTTTGCCGAGAAGCGATCTGGTTCGAGGTAGTGGATTTGGAGAGCCCCTATCATGCTCTGCTTGGCCGACCTGCTCTGGCCAAGTTCATGGCTGTGCCCCACTACGCCTACCTGAAGATGAAGATGCCGAGCTCGAAGGGGATCATCACGGTAGCCGGCGATTACAAGAAGTCCATCGAGTGCGCCATGGCCAGTAGCCGGCTGGCCGAGTCCCTCGTGGTGGCAGAAGAGAAAAAGATACTAGAGCGGGTTGTGGCCATGGCCGGCAAGCAGCCGGCCCTGTCCCCCAACCCCAAAGATTGTGATGCGCAGGGCTCCTTCCAGCCTGCCAAAGAGACGAAGAAGATACCTCTGGACCCGGAGAACCTGGAGAGGTTCGCTGTCATTGGGGCGAACTTGGACAGTAAATAGGAAGGCGAGCTCGTCGACTTCCTCCGTTAGAATCGAGACATTTTTGCATGGTCCCCAAAGGACATGCCGGGTGTCACGAAGGATTTTGCCGAGCACAAATTACATGTCCGAGCTGATGTGAAGCCGGTCAAGCAGCCCCTCCACCGACTGTCAGAAGAGAAGCGAAGAATCGTGGGAGAAGAGATAGCCCGGCTCCTTGCCGCAGGCTTTATCATGGAAGTGTTTTTTCCAGAGTGGCTTGCCAACCCAGTTCTGGTACTGAAGAAGAATAACAAGTGGCGTATGTGTATAGACTACACCAGCCTGAACAAGGCCTGCCCCAAGGATCCGTTTACTCTGCCACGGATTGACCAAGTGATAGACTCCACAGCCGGATGCGAGCTGTTGAGTTTTTTGGATGCCTACTCAGGGTACCATCAGATCAAGTTGGACCCAGCTGACCGCCTGAAGACTGCCTTCATCACACCCTTTGGAGCCTTCTGCTATCTGACTATGACATTCGGCTTGAGGAATGCCGGTGCCACTTTTCAGCGTTGCATGCAGAAATGCCTCTTGAAACAACTCGGCAGAAATGCCCATGTCTATGTAGACGACATTGTGGTGAAGACAGAGAAGCGCGGCACCTTGCTGGAGGACCTGAAAGAAACATTCGCCAACTTGCGCTGATTCCAAATCAAGCTCAACCCCGAGAAGTGCGTGTTCGGAGTACCAGCCGCCAGCTGCTAGGCTTCCTGGTCTTCGAACGCGGCATCGAGTGCAACCCCGTCAACATCAAGGCCATCGAGAGGATGGAGATTCCTACCAAACTGCGAGATGTGCAGAAGTTCACCGGATGCCTGGCCTCCCTAAACCGCTTTATCAGCCGACTCGGAGAGAAGGCTCTCCCCCTGTACCGACTCATGAAGAAGTCCACTCACTTCGAGTGGAATGACCAAGGCGATCAAGCCTTCCATGAGTTGAAGAAAATGCTGACCACTCCGCCTGTCCTGGCAGCGCCGACTGAAAAGGAGCCCATGCTCCTCTACATTGCTGCGACTAGCCGAGTAGTCAGTACTGTTGTTGTGGTCCAGCGTCCGGAAGAAGGCCGAGCCCAGCTAGTCCAGAGGCCGGTGTACTACCTAAGCGAAGTGCTATCCAGCTCAAAGCAGAACTACCCGCACTACCAGAAGATGTGCTATGGGGTGTACTTCGCCGCCAAGAAGTTGAAGCCCTATTTCCAAGTGCATCCCATCACGGTCATGTGCACCGCCCCGCTCGCCGAGATCATAGGCAGCCGGGATGCATCCGGCCGGGTGGCTAAATGGGCCATTGCACTGGCGCCGTACACGATCTTCTACCAACCCCGCACTGCCATCAAGTCCCAAGCACTGGCCGACTTCCTCGTCGACTGGGCCGAGACCCAGTACCTACCGCCGGCTCCCGACTCTACCCATTGGCGGATGCACTTTGACGGGTCCAAGATGCGCACCGGCTTGGGAGCCGGCATCATCCTCACCTCTCCCAAAGGCGACAACCTCAAGTACACGCTACAGATCCACTTCGCCGCCTCCAACAACGTGGCCGAGTATGAGGCCGCTCGTACATGGGCTCCGGCTAGCCAAAGAGCTCGGCATACGCCGGATCCTGTGTTAGGGCGACTCAGACTTGGTGGCCCAGCAGTCGTCTGGCGACTGGGACGCCAAGGACGCGAACATGGCGAGCTATCGATTCCTCGTCCAGCAGATCAGCGGATACTTCGAAGGGTGCGAGTTCCTTCACGTGCCAAGGGCCGACAACGACCAAGCAGATGCCCTAGCACGGATCGGCTCCACCCGACAAGCCATACCGACTGGCGTCTCCCTCCAGCGCCTCCTCAAGCCGTCCATCAAGCCGTCTTTAGAGTCGGACTCTATCTTTGTACCGCCTGCGCCAGATGCAGCCGGATCCGACTGGAGGAACCCCGCAGGCGGCACGGGAACTTCGACAACTAGCCCGGGAACTGACGTAGTCGCACCCGGCCCGGGGACTGCAGCAGTCGGCCCGGGGACTGCAACGACACAAGAAGCGGTGGTCGACTCCAACTCCTCGCCACCCAACCCACCCAGCCGAGTCATGGTGGCTATGCTAACAGAAGAAGAAGTCACAGCTCCATCATGGGCCCAGCCCATCCTCAAGTTCCTAGTCAACAGAGAGCTGCCGGCTGATGAGATCTCAGCAAGACTAGTGCAACGACGAGCTGGAGCATATGCAATAATCAACAGAGAACTTGTGAAGCGCAGCGTCACTGGAGTCTTCCAGCGTTGTGTCGAGCCAGAAAAAGGAGTGGCAATCCTCAAGGATATCCACCAAGGCGAATGCGGCCACCACGCAGCCTCAAGATCACTTGTGGCCAAGGCTTTCCGCCATGGTTTCTTTTGGCCGACTGCCTTGGAAGATGCCAAAGAGAAAGTCAAGAGCTGCAGAGGATGCCAAGTTTTCAGCTCCAAGCAACACCTGCTGGCTTCTGCACTCAAGACCATTCCCCTCACCTGGCCCTTTGCCGTCTGGGGACTGGACATGGTGGGCCCTTTTAAGACAGCCCGCGGCGGCTTGACACATCTACTTGTCGCCGTGGACAAGTTCACCAAGTGGATCGAAGCGAAGCCGATCAAGAAACTGAATGGGCCGACTGCCGTAACATTCATCACCGACATCACTACTCGGTACGGCGTACCGCACAGCATCATCACCGACAACGGCACGAACTTTGCCAAAGGAGCACTGACACGTTTTTGCGCGACGCAGGGCATCCGACTGGACTTAGCGTCCGTTGCCCACCCGCAGTCAAACGGCCAGGTCGGGCGAGCAAATGGACTCATCCTCTCCGGCATCAAACCTCGACTGGTTGTACCACTGGAGCGATCAGCCGGCTGCTGGCTCGATGAGCTGCCGGCTGTCCTCTGGAGTCTGCGCACTACACCCAACAAGTCAACCGGCTTCACTCCGTTCTTCCTTGTGTATGGTGCCGAGGCTGTCATCCCAACCGACATCGAGTTCGACTCTCCTCGGTCACCATGTACACAGAGGCGGAGGCCAAGGAAGCAAGAGAAGACGGCGTCGACCTACTAGAAGAAGGCCGGCTGTTAGCACTCAGCCGGTCCGCCATCTACCAGCAAGGGCTGCGCCCGCTACCACAACCGCAAGGTCAAGCCAAGATCCTTCCAAGAGGGCGACCTTGTGCTTCGGCTGATCCAGCGAACAGCCGGCCAGCACAAGCTTTCGGCCCCTTGGGAAGGCCCCTTCGTCATCAGCAAGGCACTAGGCAACGACTCCTACTACTTGATCGACGCGCAAAAACCAAGAGCATGCAAAAGAGACGACTCCGGCAAGGAGTCGGAGCGACCATGGAACGCGAACCTCCTGAGAAGATTTTACAGTTGAAAGCAGTATGTATCACGCTACCCTTTTGTATTAAGTACGAACCAACAGGCTCCCCGAACAGTACTCGGGGTCTGCCTTTATTTATCTATGAATGACGGCCTCCAACCACGCTTGCCGGCTGTCAAAACAGCCGGCTGGCCGGCTTCCTAAACACTTAGCTCAAATCCAACAAAGCTAGAGTACTTGCCCTCCCAATTGGCCAAGCACTCTTCCAGCCACAGCTTGCAGAGCAACTGTTTGACTGGGAAGGCGGCAACCAAGGGAGGGCGGCAAAGGAAATAGCAGAAGGATCAAAAGCAAAGTACGAGGAAAAGCCAAATGCATGCATAAGTTATATATACATATAAAGCCCCTAACAGGCCGGCAATGGACATAGTTTGAATACACCACAGTGGGTGGAATTTTGCAGACTTAACAGAATATTGTTCCAAAAGTGACAAGACAGGAAAACAAAAGATACCAGACTAGTCTAAGGCGCGGTGCGGGAGCCAGGCTGGTCGGTGGAGATGGCGTCGCCGGCTGAAGGAGTGGCCGGCTGGCGGGTCTCGGCTTGGTCACCACCGGTGGCAGGCGACGCAGCCGCACGTGACGTGGTGCTGGAGGCGCGATCAGGCTGAGGCAGGTCGGCCGCTCCACCATCCGGCTCGGCGTCTTCACCCTCCTCCTCCTCCTCGCCCTCGTCGCTGGAGTCGATCTCCTCCGCCGAGTCTTCACCGTCTGCCGGGTTCAGCCCGAACCACTCCTCCGGCTGGGCGACACCGTTGTCATCCACCTCAGGGGCGAAGACGCTGGTGTCGGTGTAGTCGGCGATCGCCAAAGCCCGCTGGATGATAGCCGGGCGCGCCGGCTCCAGCTCCGTGTCGGCTTGCTGCCGCCAGGTAGCCAGCTGGTCCAGACTCAGGCCGGGATATCAGCCTTGACGAACTCCAGCGCCCGCCTGGCGCCGGACCGAGCCGCCGAGGCCTTCCAGGCTTCGAAGCGACCGATTGCCACCTCCAGCCAGTCGGCAGTCCGATTGGGGATGCGAGGAACCACTTGGCCGGGCCAGAGGGTGGCCAATACTTGCGCCCCGGCGCGCTGAAGCCGGCGAAGCAGTCGGTGAGCCGGCTGGAGACGGGCCTGGATCGCCAAGAGCTGCTCCTCCAGCGAACGGCCAGCGGTTGGTGAAATCTCGAAGCCAGCCTGCCGTCGCGCTTGGCGGCGGGCCTCGATGATCTGGTTAGCGGTGGTAGAGTAGCCAGGGAAGTACTCTGTGCAAGAAAGAAAGAGAAAGAAGAGAAAACACCAAGTCAGAAAACGAGCCAAAAGCGGCAGACGGCAAGAAAGGACGAAGAAATAGGCGGCTTACCGTCAACCAGATCTTCGATCTGACCGTAGCCAGTGATCAGAGTCTGCCTTGCTTCAGCCCAGCCAGCCGCTTCTGTCTCGTACTCGGCCTGGAGGGCGGCTTCGCGGTCCTGCACCGCCTTCAGAGCCGCCTTGTGGCCCTCCTCCTAGTCGGCCAACTTCTTGGCCAGGCGGTCGCGTTCCTGCACCAAGGCGGCGAGCTGGGCGTCCTTGGCACGAAGGGCAGTCTAAGACTCTCCCAGCTGTGCCCTCAGGCCAGCGTTGGCAGCTACAGAGACGGCAGAAAAAGAAGAAACAATAAGAGGAAGTCGTCAAGAAAGATCCGACCCGACTGCTCAGCAGTCGGCCCGAATCTCGGGGACTACACCCAGTGGGTGCCCTGACGCGCCCCCACATGAGATAAAGAACAGAGCACTTACCCCGGCTCTCAGTAAGGTCGGCGGTCTTTTGGGTCAGCTCCCGAGCCTGGGAGTTGAAGGCAGCCGCGTGAAGATTGTGGTAGTCCTGCAAGACAGGCAGAAGAACGAAGTAAGAACAAAGCCAAATCCACCAAGAAGTTCCAAGCCGCCTGCTCAGCAGCCGACTCGGAACTCGGGGACTACACCCAGTGGGTGCGCTGACGCGCCCCCACGGAAGAAATCAAGATCAAGAAGAAGAAAGATAAGAAGCCTAACCCAGATGGCTGCCCGCGTCGCAAGGAACTCGTCGGTGTATTGCCTCAGCGCCGTAGCCTGGGCTTGGAGCCGGGTCCGGACGTCCTGCGTGGCCACGTTCATCACTGCCGTCCCTCCGCCCGGCGTCCACCCTGAGGTGGCGCTGGCCACCTCCACATGCTGGGCCGACGAGCTGGAGCCCACGGCCGGCTGCGGCTCCGACGCCGCCTTCTGTGGCTCTGACGCAGCCTTCCCCGCGCGCCGGCTCGGCGGCATCCGGACAGCCAGCTCTGTCCTCGCGGCCGGCTCGCCCCCTGCCGACTGCGCAGAGGGCAGATCAGGCCGGCCGCCTTGAGCCGTCCCAGTCGGCGGAGTCGGCACTGGCGCCCTCTCCAAGATAATGACGTCGTCATCCCTCTCCAGCCCTGGCTGGTCGCCGCCGGCTGCTTCTGGCGGGGGCTCCGGGGCCCCAGGCGCCGCGACGCGCAGTGGGGTGACCAACAAAGCCCCCTCCGCCGTCGCCGCAGCTGCAGCCTCCGCTCGGGCCTTGGCTGCGACGTCGGCGCGCGCCTTCACCGCTTCCTCCTCCTGCACCGCCTGGGCGGCAGCCACCTTCCGCGCCTCCGCCTCCCGCGCCTCCCGCTCCTCCCGCGCCTCCCGCGCGTTCCGTTCCGTCGCCGCCTGAAGGTCGGCACGGGGGTCCACGCAGCGAGTGGTGCTCCCAGATCCCCTCGACGACTCCACGACGGAGGCGGCAGCCGCCCGCTCGAGCGACAATGGGGCTCTGGTTGTTTGAAGAAAAAGACAAGGATTCAGGAACCACCAGAGGAAAGAAAGAAAAAAGAGTACATGAAGGAGTTTGAACTTACGCCGACACCGTCTGCGGTTGGTTCACCGTCTTGCGGAAGCGAGCCGCCTTCGCGGCCGCCTCCTCCCGCCTGGTCGCCGCCGCCCCGCCCCTGGGCTTCTTCGTCCGGCTGCCGAACAAACCCTGGGCGGCGCGACGCTTTTGCCCGCCGCCCCGAGCAGGCAGTGCAGCGGAGGAACCCACGCCGCGGCCAGATGCCGGCCGACGGCGCGGGACGACTTCGGCCTCGCCGTCGTCCGGCCAGTCGTCGAAGGTGACTCCATGACCGGAGCCGCCTGCTTCGTCGCCGGCTTGGCCACCACCCATCTCGGTGTTGTCATCCATAGCGGCCGCCCCCAAGTCGGGGTCCTCCAGATTGTGCTCCGTCCTGTCGGGGGCGAATCAGCACTCCGCGTCCGATCCGCTTGCGGGCCGAAGAAGAGGGCTCTGTCGAAAACAAGCCGACTAGTCAGAGTCGGCCAAAGGAACTCGGCGACAAAACTGAGAAAAGAGAAAGAGACAAGGAGAACATACCGTGGGCGGCGGATTGGCCCGGCTATATGGCTCCTTGCGGAACCGCCACTCTTCGGAGAGTTTGCAGTTCGCGAGGTAGTTCACCATATAGGCCACCTCCTCGTGCGGCATGTACTTGGCACACATCCGGCTCGGATCGAGCTGGCCGCTCATCTGACAAATCAGATGAGGGTGGCTTTGGAGTGGGAGTACCCGGCGCGTGACGAAGGCGGCCAGCAGATCGGGCCCCGACAAGCCCTCCGACTGGGTCATCGCTCGCACTCGGGCGACGGCTGCCGATCCAGCCGGCGTCAGCGTCACGGCCCGGTAGGACCACGGGGGCCGCCTGCCCGCCGGTGGGCCAGCTACGTAAGCCGGCAGGTTGACGTAGTCGCCCTGCGGGGCGATGTTCCTGACGTAGAAGTACGACTTTTGCCATAACTTCACCGACTGGATCAGCGTGATGACGGGGAAGGGTTGTCGGCAGCCACCCTCCGCATCGCGATGAAGGCGCCAGTCTGAGCCGGCACGCCCTGCGAGTGCGTGCCCAGCTTGGACTGGAAGAACTCCCCCCAGAGCTCGAGGGTGGGTAGGACGCCGAGGTAGCCTTCGCACAGGGTGACGAAGGCAGACAGCAGCACCACCGCGCTCGGGGTGAGGTGGTGCGGCTGGAGCTGGTAGAACTTGAGCCAATAGCGGAAGAAGGCGCTCACGGGTAGGCCGATGCCGCGCAAGAAATGCGAGCGGAAGACCACCCGCTCGCCCTCCCGCGGCTTCGGCGTAAGCTCCTTCGCCGGCGCGAGACGGACCTCCACCTTGTCCGCGCCGGGCAGCCGCCGCGTCTTGCGGAGGAATTCGACATGATCCTCGTCGAACTGCTCCGTGGCGGGAGTCATGGTGAAAACGAGCGCGGCGGCGGAGGAACGAGTGGTGGAAGAGCGCGGCGGTGAGGCGCTATTGCAAGAAACGGCGGGAGGAAGAAGATGGTGGAGAAAGGAGGAGCGTGCGAGAGCCTGCCGCTCCCCCTCCTCCTACTTATAGCTTCGCAAGGCGAAGCCGGGAAGGCAGGGCGTGGGGCGAGACGTGGGATTAACTGCCCCACGCCCCCCACGCCTCGTGATTATTACGCCTTAAAGGCGCGCCGAAACCACCGCAGGAGGACGTGCGGGCAGTTTCGGGCCGCAGAGAATCCGCGCCCGGGCCGGGCGTGGTCGTGGCGGGCCCCCGACTGTAGCGACGTCCCGTCAAGCGCGTGGGTTGGCAGGCTTTTTTGCCACGTGGTACGCAGGCGGCAAGTGGCCGGCCCACGGCCCGGAGCACCCGCCGGCCAGCTCCCGCCTTCCGACTCCAAAAAATTTCGCCGAGACGGCGCCCTCAACCGAAGCCGGCTCCCAGTTGCCGGCTCGTCAAGATAGGAAGCTGATCGAGCTTCTCGACTCCTACCCAACCTCGAAGCCCAGTCAGCTTCGGGGACTACTGTCGGAGCAAATGGCCACGGGTAGCCTAACCGGCTGCCCCTGGCTCTTCCAAAAAATTATCAGGCCTTTGGGCCTTCAAGCATTTCGAGCATTGGGCCGCCTTCCCCGGTCGGCTATTTCCGAAGCCGACTCCCAGAAGGCGACCCAGCCTCGGCAACCTCCCCCCAAGATAACCACGGGAAGGCCGACTCCAGGAAGCCGGCCATAGAGGATGCCGACTCCCCAGAGCCGACCATGAAGAACGCCGACTCCCCAGAGTCGGCCACGAAGAGCGCCGACTCCAAGGAGCCGGCCAAGACCGCGACCACCAAAACTACACCCACATAACGGTGACAAGACGGGGTGTGGCCATAGTGCGGCCCACTACCCCCGAAGCCCGAGGCAGGCATGGCCACAGGACGCCGTACGGGACGGCCATCTCCCGTCCGGCTCGGCACTGTAGCCATGCTGGCCTCAACGTCACCCACGGCAGACGCCAGTACGGCCCGCGGGCGGCGGGTCCCTTTAGCCAGAGAGAGGCGCGAAGGAGGCCCGGCCTCCCCAAGTCGGCCAAGGGCGTAGCCGGCCCCCAGAAGCCGGCTACCCCCTCCCTCGAAGCGTGCGCCACATTAAGGAGACAAGATGAGGTAAGGCTACAGTGAGAGCCCTCGAGGCGGCACACTGTAGCCACGCTTACCTCGACGAAGCCCTCGTCATCAGGGGCGAGGCTACAGTAAGCAGCCGCCGACAAGACCCTAGGCGGTAGGGCCGGCCTGTCGACCAAGAGGCCGGCAGTCGGCGGGACCCACCAGTCGGCAGGCCCCAACGGCCGGTGGAGAGGTCGGCGAGCGTAGACACTGGCGGCTGGGACCTGTGCCCAGCCGGATTACAATTGTACCCCCGAGGGGTAGGCCTATATAAACCCCCCGGAGCACCCATGCAAAGGGTTGGCTTCTTAGCATTACACACACACCATAGATAGAGGGAAGCGAGAGCTAGCCTTGCTCTTCTTCTCCCTTGAACCCAACAGCTCTAGGAGCAATTGTAGCTACTCTTACTGATCTAGTGATCATGCGGAGACCCCGCAGAGCAGGACTAGGGGTGTTATCTCCTCGGAGAGCCCCGAACCTGGGTAAGATCCGCCGGCGTGCATGTCTTCGCCTCATCCCGTTTCCAGGCACCGGCGACGTCTTACTGGTACCCACTATGATAAGTCACCTGTTGGCATATGTCGCACCTACCACCCGTAAGTCAGATAGCCCTAGACGATAGTTCCATCTGGACGGGACATGTTACGAACGAATCCTTTGATGATCCCATTCATCCTCTCAAACGGCATCATGTTGTGCAAAAATGACGGCCCCAGGTCTATTATGTCGTCCACAATATGGACACACAGATGCACCATCACGTCAAAGAACGCGGGCGGGAAGTACATCTCAAGCTCATTCAGTATCACAACTATCTCTTCCTGTAGCCTTCGAAGCTGCTTCCGACTGATCGACTTTCGAGAGATGATGTCGAAAAAGTTGCAGAGACCAATAAGCGTGTCCCGGACGTGCTTGTCCATTATCCCTCTAAGGGCAACAGGTAGTATCTGTATCATCGTCACATGACAGTCATGGGACTTCATCCCGCTGAACCTTTTCATGTTCGTGTCTAGATATCTGCTTATCTTGGCAGAGTAACCGGAACTAACTTTGACTCCGGTAAGGCACTTAAAGAATTGACCGATCTCAGCCTGACTTAAGGTGAAGCAACAAGGGGGGCAATAATCCTCTTTCTTTATTTTCTTGCCCTTCTTCTCCCGCGCCTCTGTCTCCGTCTTTGTCTCGTCTGACATTTTACGGGGCGGCATGTGCAGATCATCCCTGATTTTCAAATATTGCAAGTATTTTCTTGCCTTCGGCCCATCCTTGGTCTTATCCGGCATGTTCATCAGTGTCGCGAGCAAGCTCTCAAGGACATTCTTACAGATATGCATTTGATCAAGGCAATAAGGTGTATCGAGTTTGTGCCAGTACTCCAAGTCCCAGAACACAGACCTCGTCTTCCATACCTTCAGCAGCGGCTCTGGCGCCTTTTTCATTGTCTTTCCCGGCGCAGGGCACTCCTTCCAGTTTTTCAACAGCTTATCGATTTCGGCACCGGTCCGCTTACGTGGAGGTCCTCGATGCTCAGCATGACCATTGAATAGATCTCCACGGTTTCTCCACGGGTCATCCTGTTCGAGCCATCTTCGATGCCCCATGTACACGATTTTCCCAGACCCGCCATCTTTCCTTGACGTTAGTTGTTGAGACGTCGTATCATCCATGCACCGCGTGCATCCGCAATATCCATGGCACACCTGGCCTGCGACATATCCATAACCGAGATAGTCGTGCACCATCGTGATTAGCGCGGCTCTCATGTAGAAGTACTCGCCTTTGTTGGTGTCCCGTGTCTTGGCCGGTGCTTTCCATAACGTGTCTAACTCCTCTTGAAGTAGCCCCAGGTACAAATTAATATTATTTCCTGGTTGTTTCGGCCCTTGAATAAGCATGCTCATGTGAATGTACTTTGACTTCATGCACAACCAGGGGGGAGGTTGTACATCCATACAAACATGGGCCATGTGCTATGGTTGGTGTTCTGGTTGCCAAACGGATTCATGCCATCGGTACACGCGCCGAGCACGTTGTTCCTTGCATCACAATCGAAATACCGATAGAAGTTGTTCAACGCTCTCCACTGGCTTCCATGCTTGACGTGTCTCAGCTTTGGATCATCTCCATCGTCGGGCTTCTTCCTCTCCGCGTGCCAGCGCATTAGCTTTGCTTCCTTGGGATCTAGGAAATACCGCTGGAGACGGGGAGTGATCGGTAAGTACCATACAACTTTCTGGGGACATTTCTTCCCGGCCTTCTTGTATCGAGAAGCATTGCACACCGGACAACTTGTTTTTTCCGCATGCTCCTTCCGATAAATTATGCAATTGTTGATGCATGCATGGTATCTAACGTGCGGCAGATCAAGAGGGCACACGATCTTCTTGGCCTCATCAACACTAGTAGTACATAGATTCCCCGCGGGAAGAACATCCTTTAGGTACTTGAGATGCTCATCGAGGCTTGTTGAGGATATAGACCTGGGGGTCACCCGCCAGGAGGGCCGGGTTGCTCCAAGGATCATTACCAGAAGCCCGGAGCTAAGTTTCAGGATAATGGGCTAGAGATGGGCTGAGACCCGGATATGGCTTAAAGCCCGTAGTTACAATCATTGTTATAGTAGACTTGTAGTGTAAGGCAAGTATTGTTTTAGAGCCCGAGCCGGACACTCTTATGAGCCGGCCGGGACTCTAAGGGCTGCTGGGCGTCAGCCTCCCTATATAAAGGGACGACCCGGCAGCGGTTTTGGGGCGACAACAATCTCTCCGAGAGCCGGGATAGCGGTTTAGCTCCCTGGCGATCGTAACCCTAATCAATAACACCTCGAACTGGACGTAGGCTTTTACCTTCACCGTAAGGGGCCGAACCAGTATAAACCCTCGTGTTCCTTGTCCCGCATAACCCCTTCAAGCTTCCTAGTTGCGATGGCTCCACGACTAAGTCCTAGCCCAAGGACATCTGCCGTGACAATTCCACGACAGTTGGCGCCCACCGTGGGGCCAGCGCACGGTGGATTTGAGTTCTTGAAGGGCAGCTTCGAAGGGCTCAAGGGATACGCTGTGGGCCGGATGACCAAGAGTCGTCGCGGCAGGCTCTACATCGACGACGCGGACTGGGGCCCCGACGCCGGCTCAGTGGAGTACGGGTACCGGGTCCCCTTTGGCGGAATTCATGTCTTCATTGGCAAGGTTGGTGAGCCGGGCCCCGAGCCGGGTCTCTGCGCCGATCTCATCGAAACGGCTCAGCGCGCCCGATCCGCCCGGGCCCGGCCTGCCTTAAAACGCGCTTTTGTGGGATGCATCCATGGAAGGCCCTCCGATCCATCTGGGTCTGGGGATGAGGCGGCCGCCGGCTCTGACGGCGAGTCGGCCGCTGATGAGTCAAACTCGTTGTACCAACTTCAAGATGGCAGGCTCATGAGTTATTCCGATGGCAACAGTATTCCGGACCTTTTTGAGCCGCCAAGTCAGGTCGGAGTTTTTATGGCTGGTGCGCAGCCTGTTCAGAACCCCGCTACCGGATCAGAAAATCCGGAGCCTTCCCCGGCTCAGGTGCTGATGGATCTCACAGATAAGATGACGGCCCTGTTAACTGCCACGGTTGACCCGGCAGATCAAGCCCAGCATGACGCGGAGGTGGCACAGTTAAAATTGGATCTGATGAAAGCAAAAGAGGATCTTGCAGCAGAAGGGATCAGGCTGGCGGCGGAGCGGGCGGCTCTCGACGCCCGGACTCAGTTGATTCAGGCGCAGTCCTTCCAACTCACGATGGATCAGAACGCGGCCAACGAGGTCATGAGAAGGAGGCATCAGAAGGCCCAGTCTCGACTCCCGCCGGTTTACGATCCGCGCAATCTATTCAACACGCCGGGTGCGGGATCCAGTAACCCACCAGGGGTCATTGCGCCCGGGTCGGGACCCCTTATTCAGCCACTAGTAATGGGGCCTCCCCAGGCGCCCCCTGCCCCGCCTCAGTATGTGCCAATACCCCCGGGTCATTACGATAACCCGCTGGAGAACATGGTAGCTGCGGCAGCACGACTGGCGGCTCTTCCCGTTGACGGCAATTCTCCGGCAGCCGTGGAAACCCGCCGGGTCAGGGAACTCCTGCAGACGGCCCTAGCGCAGCAAGAGGCGTACTCCTACAGCCGGGACAGGATCCACTCAACTCCTCGCCCAGGCCAGAGCCCGAGCTACAGCCGGCACATGGTCTCGGCGACCGGCTCAAGTAATGTCCGACGCCATGGCCCGGCTCATGTTGGAACCTTCTACGCCGCAGACCAAGCACGGCAAGAGGCGGAGCAGGTGCCGCAATTGACGGCTTATCAGACCCCCCCGGCTTATCCAACGGCGTCCGTTGATGTGGGTATTTCTACCAGGACCGGGGGTGTCCCTTGTTTGGTGCCGGCCATCCGTAATGAACGTTTACCTAAGGATTTCAAGGGCCCTAGGAAGGTGCCTAACTATACAGCTGACTTACAGCCTGCGGCCTGGATTGAGAGTTATGAGATGGCTATGGAACTGCTAGAGGTCAGCGAGGCGGCCATGGCCAAATATTTCACCATGATGTTAGATGGAACTGCCCGCACGTGGTTAAAAGGGCTGCCACCGAACTCCATTGGGTCTTGGACTGAGCTGAAGGCCCGGTTCATTCAAAACTTCAAGGATACCTGTAGGCAGTCTATGTCAATTGTGGATTTGACTAACTGTAAGCAGCAGGAGGGTGAGTCCACGACCCATTGGGTTCGCCGGGTCAAGGAGATCATACATTCATCAGATAAGATGGACGCCGGCTCTGCAGTCTTGATGTTAGAACAGAACTGTCGTTTTGTGCCCCTAAAGATGAAGCTTGGGCGGCTTAAACGTGACTGCACGGATATGGGTACACTAATGGCGGCTCTTGTCAAATACGCTGATTCCGATGGTACCAAGGATCCCCCTTCAGATGATGAAAGGACAGGGAAGGGAAAGAAGAACGGCAATGGCAAGGGCCCTCAGTTTAACCCGGGGAATCAAGGAGGAGGCAAGCGCAAGGCCGATGGCAGCCTGGAGTTCGTAGCCAACACCCAAGGCAACAACCAGCGACGCAAGGGGAGGCCCCCTCCCCGAGGCGGCGGGTCAGGACCTTCTCTGGAGCAGCTGTTGAATGAACCTTGTCCGAGACACGGCTCTAGAGAGAAGCCAGCGACTCATCTGTGGAAGGATTGTGCTATCATGAAGGCCTTTAAAAACTACAATGGCCCGGGCGGCGGCCCAGGCGCAGGCGGCTCCGGCGCTGGCGGCTTTCATGGCCCGGGTGGCGGGTCAAATTCCGGTCCTCAGAACGGTCAAGGGGGCTTCAATCAACAGTCTGGTCAGGGTCATCAACAGCAACAGGGGGGCTATCAGACCAACCCGAAGCAACTTAGCGGTGGACAGTATCACGTGTTCACCACTAGTTTGTGCAAACGAGACGAGAAGCTTCACAAGAGGGCTGTTAATGCTGTTGAGCCGGCGGTTCCACGCTACTTACGGTGGTCGGAGCAGCCCATAGTGTGGAGTAGGGAGGATCACCCTCCCCGGGTGGATAACCCGGGCCACCTGGCCTTAGTAGTGGCTCCTCAGGTGGGAGGCTATAAGTTCACAAAGGTACTCATGGATGGAGGCAGCAGCATCAACATCCTCTATTATGAGACTTTCCGTCGTATGGGGCTAGTTGATAAGAACCTCAGCCAGTCAAATACTATCTTCCATGGTGTGGTACCCGGTAAGTCGGCTTATCCAGTCGGCAAGATCGAATTGGAAGTGGCTTTTGGTGATGAAAACAACTACAGGGTGGAGAAGTTGACCTTTGAGGTGGTCAAGATAAGAAGTCCATACCATGCTATATTCGGACGGCCGGCTTACGCCAAGTTCATGGCACGGCCGTGTTATGTGTACTTACAGCTCAAGATGCCGGGTCACAATGGGACCATTACAGTTCACGGCAGCCGGAAAGTGGCTCTGGAGTGTGAGGAAGGTGACGCGGCTTATGCAGAGTCTGTTTGTGCCACAGAAGAGTTGAAATTTTATAAAGACAATGTTGACCCAACAGATATGACCTCTCTGAAAAAGCCAACCACGGAGAATGAACCAGCAATGAAGTTTAAATCAGCCGATGAGACTAAACTTGTTGATTTTGTTCCAGGTGACTCGTCTCAGCAGTTCAGCATCAGTGCAAATCTGGACCCGAAATAGGAAGGCGCGCTCATCGAGTTCATCCGTGAGAATAGGGACATCTTTGCATGGAAACCTTCTGACATGCCAGGTGTACCTAGAGAACTCGCTGAGCACACTCTCAATGTGGATCCAAAATTTAAGCCGGTCAGACAGTTCCTTCGACGGTTTAACGAAGAGAGGCGGAAGGCTATTGGTGAAGAAGTGGCCCGGCTTTTGGCGGCCGGGTTCATTGTTGAGGTTTTTCACCCAGAGTGGTTGGCTAACCCGGTGCTCGTACTTAAAAAGAACGGCACCTGGCGGATGTGTGTGGACTACACGGACTTGAACAAGGCGTGTCCGGCTGATCCTTTTGCTCTCCCCCGTATCGATCAAATCATTGACGCCACGGCAGGTTGTGCACGCTTAAGTTTCTTGGATGCTTATTCCGGGTATCATCAGATTAAGATGGCAGTTAAGGACCAGGAGAAGACGGCATTCATCACTCCCTTTGGAGCCTTCTGCTATGTGTCTATGCCCTTTGGACTCAAGTGTGCACAGGCGACTTACCAGCGTTGTGTGCAGAATTGCCTTCATAAGCAGATCGGGTGCAATGTTCACGCTTACGTGGACGACATTGTGGTTAAATCCATCAAGGAGGAAACCCTGATAGATGACTTAAGGGAAACCTTCGACAATCTCCGGGTCTATAAGATGATGCTTAACCCGGCCAAATGTGTTTTTGGTGTTCCTGCAGGCAAACTATTGGGCTTCTTGGTTTCTGACAGGGGCATTGAGGCTAACCCAGAGAAGATCAAAGCTATCACTTCTCTAGCTAAGCCGGCATGTATAAATGACGTTCAGTGTTTGGCGGGTCGCATCGCTGCGTTAAGCCGGTTTATAAGCCGTTTGGGTGAGAAGGCTATGCCCTTATATCAATTGATGAAGAAAACTGATAACTTTGTCTGGAATGATGCAGCTAATACCGCCTTCGAGGATTTGAAAAAGCAACTGGCAGAGCCCCCCGTCCTTGCTGCTCCGGTTGATAAGGAGCCCTTGCTACCGTATGTAGCGGCAAACGCACGAGCTGTCGGCGTGGCTATTGTGGTGGAGCGCAAGGAGGCAGGTAAGGAGCATCCGGTTCAGCGGCCGGTTTATTATGTCAGTGAGGTGCTCATTGAGTCCAAGCAGCGGTATCCGCATTGGCAGAAGCTCGTATATGGGGTATTTATGGCGAGCCGGAAGCTTAAGCATTACTTTCAAGGTCATCCCATCACTGTGGTCAGTTCCGCCCCTCTCGGTGATATTATCCAGAACAGAGAGGCTACAGGGAGAATTGCTAAGTGGGCTATAGAACTTGGACCTCATGACCTCAAATATGTGCCACGCACTGCTGTTAAGTCTCAGGCCTTGATAGATTTCATCAATGATTGGACAGAGTCACAAGTACCCAAGCAAAAGCCGGATAACACTTATTGGACTATTCACTTTGATGGGTCCAGGCAGCTGGAGGGCTCGGGGGCTGGTGTGGTCTTGGCTTCCCCTAAAGGTGACAAGTTCCATTATGTGCTACGGTTGATGTTTCCTTGCACTAATAATGCGGCTGAGTACGAGGCTTTGCTCCACGGTCTTCGGGTGGCTAAGGAGATGAGCTTAAGCCGGCTGAGGTGTTTTGGTGACTCAGACTTGGTGGCTCAACAAGTATCGGGATTTGTCGGCACATTCGGGTGGCTTTGCTGGTCTTGTTTTACCATTGTCGAGATGTCTTGTAAACCGGGATTCCGAGACTGATCGGGTTTTTCCGGGAGAAAGTTTATCCTTCGTTGACTGTGAGAGCTTATGATGGGCTAAGTTGGGACACCCCTGCAGGGTATTATCTTTCGAAAGCCGTGCCCGCGGTTATGAGGCAGATGGGAATTTGTTAATGTCCGGTTGTAGATAACTTGTCACTTGACCCAATTAAAATACATCCACTGCGTGTGTAGCCGTGATGGTCTCTTCTCGGCGGAGTCCGGGAAGTGAACACGGTCTGAGTTATGCATGACGTAAGTAGGTGTTCAGGACCTCTTCTTGGTCATTGCTAGATGACGTCCGTTCCGTTGCTTCTCTTCTCGCTCTCATTTGCGCAAGTTGGCCACCATATATGCTTTTGCCGCTGCAGCTCCACCTCTTTGCACCTCCCTTTCCTATAAGCTTAAATAGTCTTGATCTCGCGGGTGTGAGATTGCTGAGTCCCCGTGGCTCACAGATTCTACCAAACAGTTGCAGGTGCCGACGATGCCAGTGCAGACCATGGCGTCGATCTCAAGTGGGAGTTCGACGAGGAACGTGGTCGTTACTATGTGTCCTTTCCTGATGATCAGTAGTGGAGCCCAGTTGGGACGATCGGGGATCTAGCATTTGGGGTTGTCTTATTTTCATCTGGATTTTGACCGTAGTCGGTCTATATGATTGTATTTTGGATGATGTATGAGGATATTTATGTATTGTGTGAAGTGGCGATTGTAAGCCAACTCTTTATCCCATTCTTGTTCATTACATGGGATTGTGTGAAGATGACCCTTCTTGCGACAAAACCACTATGCGGTTATGCCTCTAAGTCGTGCCTCGACACGTGGGAGATATAGCCGCATCGTGGGCGTTACAAGTTGGTAATCAGAGCCATCCCCGACTTAGGAGCCCCCTGCTTGATCGAATCGCTGACGTTGTTGAGTCTAGAACAAAATGTTTTGAGTCTTAGGATTATATATATCGGAGAGTAGGATTCTTTTTACTCCTCAGTCCCTTCGTCGCTCTGGTGAGGTCTCCTGACGTAGAGTTTTGACTATTCTCTCCTCAAATTTCACTAAAAAAAATTTAGGATCACGCGGGTATCTTGGAATCGTTCCGATCGATTTGTGACGAGAACATTGTTCTTGGTGCCTCCTGACATTTAGGGGTTGTGGCAGTGTCCCGGGGAGTTGAGCTCCGAGGTGTTGTCGTCACAATTTTATCGTTGCAGTTCTGGAATACCTGAGTTTCGCCGACATCGAAATCTCTTTTATGCAGTTGTTGGTGAGATCACCTCGACGCCACCCAGTACTGGGGCGGGAGTTCGGGAGTATTGCCATAACTTGTATAACGGATGTTTTTCGAAGGTTGAGGTAAACGATTTCCGAAGGTTTCTTGGTTATGTGTTGACGGATGGATACAGCTGGATCTAGGGATTGTTAGTTTGGGTGATATATTTTGTGTCCCCTGTATCCCCTACACCAGATTGCATAACCAGAAAGTTTCGGGAGTTTATAAGTGGGAATTCTAGTAGCCTTAGGATATCTTTCCGACAGACGCATGATATGAGATTGGGGTTCGACGTCTAGTGGTCCGCCTGTATACGGTTGATTTTATAGTGGTCTCGTTGTGTCTTAAAGAGTCCATGGCTTTGCCGACTCGGGGACGCTTCGTATGTCATGTGCACAGCCTTGTACATGATGGTGCTGTACGATTGAGCCCGTGTGGGCCCCCCCACGAAAACTTCGGACGAAATATCTATCATATGTTTGTTCCGGCTTATTTTGCGAGCCAATACTTTGTTTTGTTTTGTATTGTGGTATTCGAGTTACTTCGAATTCATATGTTCATTCCATATCTTTTTCAAGTGGCTTCTCAACTTATGGAAGTGTGATGATTTACTACGGAATTCATTCGTTCATCTTCGTTCGAATGTTTATTGTGAAGACTATATGTTGCAATTTCTATCCGTTGATTCTACTTGTCTATTTGTCTATCAAGATGCTAACGGATGTCACCCTCTTCAGGATGGCTCCGCCAACGTGTCAGAATCCGGATCGCAATGAAGGGAGTCAAGCGAACCCTCCGCCACCACCTCCACCTCCGGAGGCATGGCAGGCAATCATGGCAGCCACCAACACCAATGCTCAGATGATTTTGCAACTCTTGCAAGAACGTACTCAAGGGCAAGGCAATCAAGGCAATCAAGGTCAAGGCAACAAGCAGTTTCACTTTGCCACTCTCAACCAGTTTCTCGCAAATCAGCCCAAGTCTTTCAGCTACTGTGCCGAGGCCACGGATGCCGATGATTGGCTCGTGGACATCAACAAGCATTTTGAATGTAGCAATGTCAGGCCTGAGGACTATGTCAAGTTCGCTTCTTTCCAGCTCAAGGACCAAGCTGCTGATTGGTTTCAACAATACAAAGATTCTAGAGGAGGTCGTGTGATCACTTGGACTGACTTCTGTCGGGACTTCAAAGCGCACCACATTCCACAAAGTGTTGTTGAGAGCAAGCGTGAGGAGTTCCGCAATCTCAAGCAAGGAAACATGTCTGTGTATCAATACAACATTCAGTTTCAGAAACTTGCTCGCTTCGCTAAACAAGACGTTCCTGATGAGAAGAGTATGATCTATCACTTCAGAGGTGGCCTTAAAGAGGATCTGCAGTTAGCTCTCGTTCTTGTTGAGCCTACTCACTTTGATCAATTCTACAATATGGCACTGAAGCAAGAGGCTGCTCAGCTCAAGTGTGAGGCTTCTAAGAAGAGAGTCAGGGACGCAGTTCAGTCTTCTTCTTCCTCACTTGTGACAGCTAAGCAACAGAAGTTCTGGTTGCCTCCTCCTCCTCCGTTTCGTCAGCCTTACCAGCAGAAGAACAAAGGTGGCCATGGTTCTTCAAACTCTTCCAACTCTGGATATCAGAACAATTCTCAGAATCAAGCTCCCAAGTCCAATGCTCCTTATCACCGTCCACTCTCAGAGGTGACTTGCAACAAATGTCAGCAGAAAGGTCACTATGCTAACAAGTGCTTCAACCAGAGGCGTCTTCCTCCTCCTCCTCCTGTCAGATCTTCCAGCAATGTAGTGGTCAAGCATAACCGAAAGTCTGCAAAGGTGAACATGATGAATGCAGCTCAAGCGGAGGAATCTACTGATGTGATAATGGGTAATCTTCCTGTTAACGATATTCCCGCAAAAGTTCTTTTTGATACTGGTGCATCACTTTCTTTCATATCAAGACCTTTTGCATCCATGAACAATTTGCATACTGTTGATGTGCCTAAGCCGATAGCGGTTTCCTCTCCGGGATTATTCATGAATACCAAAATGATGGCTCCCGATGTTTCTATCAAGATGGGCAATTATAAATTTCAGTCTTCTCCAATGGTCCTTGGTGAGTCGGATATTGATCTAATTCTCGGGATGGACTGGCTTTCTAAGCACAAGGCTCAACTTGATTGTGCTGCCAGGGAAATTCAATTGACACACTCGTCTGAGGATGTGATTATTTTTGCTGCTCGTGATGAAACCATTCGGTTTTTCTCTCTCAATGAGAAGGGTGAATTGAATGCCATCTCTCAAATTCCAGTCGTTTGCGAGTATCAAGATGTCTTTCCAGAAGAGCTTCCGGGTATGCCTCCTCATCGGCCAGTTGAGTTCGTTATCAAACTGGAGCCTGGCACTGAACCCGTTTGCAAGCGTCCATACAAGCTTGGACCCAACGAGCTGAAGGAATTGAAGAAACAGCTCGATGAACAAGAATGTCTGGGTTTGATCAGACCAAGTTCTTCTCCATGGGGTTGTGGTGTTCTTTTTGTCAAGAAGAAGGATGGCACGGACCGACTTTGTGTCGACTACCGTCCATTGAACAAGAAGACAATCAAGAACAAGTATCCACTTCCCAACATCAATGAGCTATTTGAGCAACTCAAGGGCGCTAAAGTATTCTCGAAGCTTGACCTCCGTATGGGTTATCATCAGATTCGCATTCGTGAAGAAGATATTCCCAAGACAGCATTCAGAACAAGCTTTAGTTCTTATGAATATACTGTCGTGTCTTTCGGCCTTGTCAATGCTCCTCCAGTGTTCTCTCGGATGATGAATTTCATCTTCAACCCCTATACCAATGAATTTGTTCTGGTGTATCTCGATGATATCTTGGTCTTCTCCAAGAATAAGCAGGATCATGCCAAACATTTGCGATTGGTGCTCGACAAGCTCAGAGAGTATCAATTCTATGCGAAGTTCTCCAAATGTGAGTTTTGGCTCGATGAAGTTCTTTTCCTTGGTCACATCATCTCTGCCAAGGGCATCGCTGTTAACCCCGAGAAGGTGTCCGCAGTTCTGGATTGGGAACCTCCTCAAAATGTCAAGCAGCTCCGCAGTTTTCTGGGTCTTGCAAGCTATTGCCGAAGATTTGTTGAGAATTTATCCAAGATTGCAAAGCCTCTTTCCAACCTCCTACAGAAGCATGTGAAGTATGTCTGGTCTCCTGAGTGCGACGTTGCTTTCAACACTCTCAAAGAGAAACTAGTCACAGCTCCTGTCTTGACTCCTCCTGATGAATCCAAGCCGTATGATGTTTTCTGTGATGCTTCTCTCCAAGGTCTCGGTGCTGTGTTAATGCAAGAGAAGAAAGTTGTGGCATATACCTCTCGGCAGTTGAAGCCCAACGAGAAGAACTACCCCACTCACGATCTTGAGTTGGCGGCAGTTGTCCATGCATTGATTACGTGGAGACATCTCTTGTTGGGAAGACAAGTGGACATTTTCACTGATCACAAGAGTCTCAAGTATATCTTCACTCAGCCCAACCTCAACCTCAGGCAGACTCGATGGGTCGAAATGATTCAAGAGTACAATCCGAGTATCGAATATACTCCAGGAAAGGCTAATGTCATTGCAGATGCTTTAAGCAGGAAAGCTTATTGCAACAGCTTAATTCTCAAGCCTTTCCAACCGGATCTTTGTGAATCTTTCCGCAAGCTGAATCTCCAAGTTGTTCCTCAAGGCGTTCTTGCCAACCTCATAGTATCTCCTACTTTGGAAGATCAAATTCGTGAAGCACAACTCCTTGATGCCATGGTGAAGAAGGTGAAACGTGGTATCGACAAGGGTCTTTCCAAATACAAGTGTTATCGCATTGATGAGAGAGACACTTTGTTCTTCGAGGACCGGATTGTGGTTTCGAAAGGTGATCTAAGGAAAGCCATAATGAACGAGGCGCACAATTCTCTCCTTTCCATTCATCCTGGAAGTACGAAGATGTATCATGACCTCAAGCAGTCGTATTGGTGGACTCGAATGAAGCGAGAGATTGCTCAATTCGTGAATGAATGTGATGTCTGCAGAAGAGTAAAAGCAGAACACCAACGACCAGCTGGTCTCCTCCAACCTCTTGCTATCCCAGAATGGAAGTTTGATCATATCGAAATGGACTTCGTGACTGGATTTCCCAAGTCCAAGCGCGGAAATGATGCTGTCTTCGTTGTCATTGACAAGCTCTCTAAAGTGGCTCATTTCCTTCCAATCAAAGAATCCATCACAACAGCTCAGCTGGCAGAGCTCTACACCTCCAGAATTGTATCCTTGCACAGCATTCCACAATTGATTTGTTCAGATCGTGGAAGCATCTTCACCTCTAAGTTCTGGGACTCCTTCCAGAAGGCCATGGGCACAAACATTCGCTTCAGCACAGCTTTTCACCCTCAAACTAGTGGCCAAGTCGAGCGAGTCAATCAAATTCTTGAAGATATGCTCAGGGCTTGTGTCATTTCCTTTGGCATGAAATGGGAAGATTGTCTTCCTTATGCTGAATTCTCCTACAACAACAGCTTCCAAGCGAGTTCGGGCAAGGCCCCATTCGAGATTATCTATGGCAGAAAGTGTCGTACTCCTCTCAATTGGTCAGAGTCTGGTGAACGCCAACTTCTTGGCAATGACTTAATCACTGAAGCTGAAGAAATGTGTAAAGTCATCCGTGATAATCTCAAAGCCGCGCAATCGCGCCAGAAGAGCTACTATGATAGTAAGCATCGTGATTTGGTTTTCGAGATCGGAGACCATGTCTACCTCCGCGTCTCTCCAATGAAAGGCACTCGTCGCTTCGGTATCAAAGGGAAGCTTGCCCCTAGATACGTGGGTCCTTTCAAGATCATTGGCAAAAGAGGAGACCTCGCCTATCAACTTGAGCTTCCTTCCAACTTCGTGAACGTGCACGATGTGTTCCACGTGTCACAGCTCCGCAAGTGCTTCAAGACGCCTGAGCGCACTATCAACTTCGAAGAGATTGACCTACAAGAAGATTTGTCTTATCATGAGCACCCCGTTGCTATTCTTGAAGAAACTGAGCGCAAGACTCGCAACAAGTCTATCAAATTTCTGATAGTGAAGTGGTCGCACCATTCCGACCGGGATGCCACCTGGGAACGCGAGGACCATCTCCGTTCCGAATATCCGGAGTTCTTTCAGTCCTAGATCTCGGGACGAGATCCTCTCGTAGTGGTGGAGTGTTGTAACACCCCGCATGTAACTCGCCATATTTGTAACTCCGACTCTTGCCATTTCCGGCTATGTGATATGTTTTTCCCTCCGTTGTCGGGTTTTGTCTTTCGTTTTGTATTTTGTCTTGTCATGCATTTTCATATCATGTCATCATGTGCATTGCATTCGCATACGTGTTTGTCTCATGCATCCGAGCATTTTCCCCGTTGTCCGTTTTCCAATCCAGCGCTCCTATCTCCTCCGGTGCACCCTCTTGTTTTCTTTCGTGTGCGTGTGTCAATCTTTCTCGGAATGGACCGAGGCTTGTCAAGTGGCCTTAATATACCACCCTCAGACTACCGGTCAAGTTTCGTTCCATTCGGAGGTCGTTTGGTACTCCAACGGTTAACCGGGCATCCGCAAAGTCCATTTGAGTGTTCAGAAAAAAAACCCCTCTAAAACCAGCCCAAAGCCCACCAAACTCTCTTCCATGCTCTAGGTCGTTCGATCACGATCGTGTGGGCAAAAACCGCACCTCATTTGGAGTCTCCTAGCTCCCTCTACCTATTTATAAGTGGGCATCCCGAAAAACGAAACTGCAGACGAACCCTAACCCTCTCCCTCCGCGCCGCGCCGAATGCGTCCGCTCCGGCCGGACAACGTCCGCCGCGCGCCCGGCCAATCGCAGGCCGCCACGTCGCTCCGCCGCCGCCGGACCGCGCC